>NC_044054.1:217500-517500 GCF_902167405.1 Gadus morhua
AGAGCTGTTAAACACCCCCCCCCCCCCTCACCAATCCCCCCAGGAGGAGCCCCCCCCCGGTCTGCCCCCCAGAGCCCCCCGAGGTTGGAGTCGCCATGCCAACACCCTGGTGCTGCCAATCAAGGCCCTCCCATTGGCCCACCACGACTCTGGGAGGGGCCACCGGGGGGCGCCAGACACTAGCTCCGCCTCCTCCTCCCCTCCCCCCCCTCCCCCTCCTCCCCCCCCCCCCCTCCCCCTGCCTCGCCGTCGGTCTGGACCCTGACTACATCCTGTCAGTGGATGACTTCCCCCCCCCCCACTCCCAATAACGTCCCCCCTCCCCCGTACTTCCCTTAGCCCCCACCTTAGCCCCCACCTTTGCCCCCACCTTTTTATTTACAATTGATCTAGATTCATTGTACACCAACATGGACATGGATTCTGGCCAAAGCATCGGGTTTCACGGACTCTGCCCGGAGGGGACTGACATGTGGAGGGCGACCGGGACCCTCTTCAGGGTCCCCCCTTGAACATCAGGGAGTGGGGGCCGCACTGGGACGCTGCTGGGGGCGCTGGGGGGTCCTGGGACTCCTCCTGGGGGGTTCCCTGCATGGCGTCGGGTCGACTGTGTGTTTTAATACGTTGGATGTTTTTATCTTCACTGTGTGCTTCCTTTACATCATGATGTTATTGAGGCCTTCCACCTCTTGTACTGCCCCATTTATTACATTGGAGGCTTCTGTTATGTGAAAGGATGGTATGAATGTGTGAATGGTTTCACTATGCCTTATTTATCTTTAATATATATTTATTTACCTATTTACTTATTCATTTGATCTATTTTGTCTTTTTTATTTTATCTATTTCTATCTTATTCGCCAGCACATATTTTTCCCTGTGTGTTTTGAATACTTCTTGCATGCTTTTACCATGTCTTTATAGATATGTATGTGTGTGTGCATTGTCTTATTTATCTTTAATATACATTTATTTACCTATTTACTTATTCATTTTATCTATTTTTTTTTTAGATAGGTATGTGTGTGTGCATTGTTACATTAAAGGGGTTCCTGCATTATTCACCCATGAATTCTGATTCCGATTGCAGTGTGCTCCTTTTTATTCCCATATTTACGATTTACGCGCATGATTCACTATTTATGAGAGGATGTGTATGGATGGGTCGGGATGCGTGGATTTATGGGTGTGTGTGTGTGTGTGTCTCTCTCTATATGTTTATATTAGTGCCGTCAAGCGAATATTTATCGGCGATAAATCACATTAATGTCATAGTTATCCTGGATCCCCATTTTACCCGGCCAGAGGACGGGCTCTGACCTCTGACCTCCCCCCTGGAGCCCCATGTGACCCGGCCAGAGGACGGGCTCTGAACTCTGACCTCCCACCTGGAGCCCCATGTGACCCGGCCAGAGGACGGGCTCCTGATCAACTCTCATCATCACATCACTCATGATCACCGAGCGTCGTGTCCAGGAATGTTTTAATAAAGCGCTGAGAGCAGAACACTGGGACTCCTGTGAGCTCATTACACCAAACGTAAACAACGCCTTTAGCTTCATGTTAGCTTTAGTGATAGCCACCTCGGAATAGAGCGCCATCTAGAATGACCTCACACTCTAGCCTCAACGTCAATGAGTCTAACTGGAAATACAAGCCGGTAATAAATTAAACTCTTAAGCTGGGATTCAGTAAATGCAATTTTAGTTTTGATGAACACTATTACAATATAACTATCACTGATGAATACTGTTATAATATTACTATCACTAATGAATACTGTTATAATATTACTATTGTCAAGTTCTTTCCTTTTTTGTGCATTCTCCACTTGAACGCGATTGGTGCATCCACTCAGAGTTCCTTCTGGGTTTCACTCAATAAACAAACTGTTTCCTCGTCATCTTCTTTTATTGAAGTCTCAATTGATGGTCAGTTGTAAGTAATTCAGTTGTTAACAAGGTGAAAAACCATCAACTAAACAAGAAAAAGGTTGTTGAAATCAAATGCAAACAGAAAAATATTTTTACGATTATTTCCCATTAATCAATCAAAGTGTAAAATAAATTCTCCCACCGTTTATCATTCTTAATGTTATTCAGGGATTTTTTAACTTAATCTTACAGTTCTAAACATAAATATATATATAATATTTACTTCTTTTTTAAATAATAACATCCCACCATTATCCTTTTAAACATGAGCCCACTAGACAATCATGTTCCATAATTCAATCCGTTTAACTTCAACAATCATATTGTGGCGAGCAGCAGGTGAAGGACGAGACGGGAGCCCAGGTTTAGCAGTCGGCCGCAGCTCCGCGCCCCATACACCGCTCGACAACGGAGCTGCCTTTAATAACACCAGCACGGTACACACTAGAACACACGCCACTATTCAACCACATTCAAACACTTTCAGTAATGGTGCAATGAACACAACATGAACACAAGAGTCACCAACACACCCCCACATCGATAAACCCCAACCCATGAACCCTGATTAGTTTACCAACCACTAATGACCCAGGAGGGCCCCGAAACGGTCCCACCCCTAGAACAGGAGAACCCCCAGAATCCTTAGCGAAGGCCCTCGTCTGCCAGACCCCAGAGTCAGCAGGAGCCCTGGGGGTGTGGTCGGGGACCACCTCCTTCAGGGCCCCCACCGGGATCCGTCGTAGGGGGCCGTGACGAGGAGGGGTGGCGCACCCCGTCCCCCCGCAGCCCTCCCCCAGCCCCAGCTGCCCACACTATGGCGGTTGGTGTTTAGTCCCGTTAACACGGCAACAGTTTGACGTTATCCCGGGTAAATTGTAAGGCAAGATGTCAGCCTAGGGCTAGTCATGGACCTACAGAGTGGCGGAGCCACGCCCCTTCCGGTAGAGCCCATGGGACCTATGAGATCGAAGAATATGAATGGGTTTCAATGGAGAGAAAGTCATTATTTTCTGGTCCCAGTCTTCATATGCCCCGGGTTACACATATGTTGTTTGTGGATTTAAATGATGATTTTTCATGCAAAGAAAACTAAACATTTTCGTGAAGAAGTTTGATAATGGGGAGGATAAAAGCATCCAAAGAGGTGAACACCATTATAAGTTTGGGCATGTGGAGAGTTTCAGTTTTGGCGATGGAGAGATTGGCGGTCTTGTCCACGCCAGTTGCAGGGAGCGTGACGGCACATACGAGACATGTAGTCTATCTCATTGTGTTTTACAGCCTTTAATTGAACAATCGCAAAATAATAGAGAGAGAGAGAGACTATGTGTGTGTGCGTATCTGTGTGCCGGGGCAGCACACACATTCACACACCGAGGCCCCGCGGCCGTTTTTTGTTTTCTACAACCGACACAGAGAGGCTGAGGACCCCACCCTCCATAGCCCCACCCCCGGGAGGAGGTCCTCCTGGGTGAAGGAGGACCAGAAGGTGTGGAGGTGTGTCAGTGTGTCTGAGGACCCTCCTCCACCTGGGGACACTCTGTAGAAGGACAGAGAGCCAGCAGGCCGGTCCAGATACACTCCTACTCTGGTGGAGCCAGCGGGGCGGAGAGGGAGGTCTGTCTCTGTACCGTTGTACCAGGCAGAGTAACGACCATCAGAACAATAAAGACTCCAGGACTTGTTGTTCCATCCAAGCCTGCTGTCACCACCCCATCCTTTCCTTGTGATTCCTCTGTATGTCACTCCTATCTCAACCACTCCTTCCCACTCTACCTCCCAGTAACAGCGGCCAGTCAGAGCCTCTCTACCCAACACCTGGTACTGGGAGTCAAATCTGTCTGGGTGATCCGGATACGACTGGTCCTCTCCAACCCACGTCACCTTCCTGTTGTCCTCAGACAGAGAGAGTCGTCTGTGGGCCGTGTTGGGGTCCAGTGTGAGGTCACAGGCATCTGAGGGAGAACCAGACATGATGAGCTGCTGAACCGCTCTTCATCCTCATCATCATCATCATCACTAGTACTGTGGGTTGTTCCACAAAGCCGGTTTTATCACATAACCGGGTAAGTTAACCCAGGGTTTGCTGTAACCCCAGGTTTTCCGTTCCAAAAGGATCACGGTATGTTAGTTGCTATAGCAACATATGCTCTGAATCAAACCTGGTCGGACCAGGTTTTGCGCAGGTTAAGTTTGAAACATAACCAGGTTTTGGGTATTTCAACCGGCGTTCACCGCAGATTTCATGTGTTCACAATGGCATGCCCTTTTGATGAGAGAACTGCTGATATCAGAGCGCAAATTATACGTGCAATCCACCGGGAGCGATTGATAAGACCACGGCTCGACATCTTGGCATATTGGATGACTTTTTGCTGGAGTGGAGAGATATAGATTCTCGCGCAAATCTTTAATATATTTAAATAGCCTTACATAGCCAACAGTACCAATCGAGGACCTGGCCTCAGTTCACTCCAGACTATTTGCGTAGCCCTCCGTTTTTTTCAAATGGTAGTTTTATCTAGGCTATAATGCTGGAGATGCTGAGCACATCACAGTCGTTTCAGATGACCCATCCAAGATTTGTATCGGCCTCCTATCATACAAAGAGCAATATTGTCTGAGTACTATGCCGAGAGGCATTTACAACATAAAGTATAAAATAGTCCTAACGGACTTGCATCCACTGGAGAATGTTCGATCGTAGCCGGCGGCTTCATTACAAGCACTGATCCATCTTGATCTGTGAAGTTGATGAATTGTCACTTTTAGGTTTTCTACCCAGTTACCAAAAAAAGAAACATTTGGAATAGTATGCGCTGTGGCAAGCACACGGTTTGCATGTGTTACTTCGAAGGCAAAAAAAATCTAAAATACAAGAAAACACAAAAACCTACATTCAACCAGTGTGGGGTATGGCCCATGACTCTCTGAGGTGGTAGGTACCTCCAGGTAGGCCTACCCCCTCCATGCCAGGGCGCCCTGAATTTATGTTTATTAACAGCTCCTCCACCGGGGTCAAGACAATTTGAGGGCCAGATCCAGTCTGCCGACTGTCGGCCTTTTCACGATTGGCTTAAAAAAATGGCTTATTTAAATTTATACCTGGTGGGAAAAGCTTACCAGTTTGTATGTTTTTTATACGTCATTTTTATACTTGATCCTCTGACCGCTTGGAAGCAATCGGAGTACATATTGTTTTAGAAGAAAGGGGTTATGTGGTAGGATCTTTAAGAATGCTTAACTGGGATATTTATATATTCATGGCTCAAATATTAAGGATCATGCTTTTGACGTGTAACTAACGCATTTACGCGGTCAGCGATCCGCTGCCAGGCTTTGGTTCTCCGGGTTCCAGAGGTTTTAGCGTTCCCTTTTCTTGTGATAATGTCCTTCTCCTCGTCATAGCTCTCAAGGAGAACCTGGAGTTCCATTTCATTGAAATAAGCGGCCCGTTTCGCCATATCGATCAGGGTTTCCATGATCCATACATCACGTCTTTTTAAGTTTGGCGTGGACGCGCACAACCCTGTGTTAACCAACCCCGAGTTGATTGAACTAATGCATAACCGCTGCTGTGGAACCGAAAACTCTGGGTTGGTCGGCACAGGGTCAATCAACCTAGAGTTCAGCGTTAACTCAGTGTTTGTTAAACCTCCGTTCGTGGAACACCCCTCTGTTCTCCTGCGCTCTGTGTACATATACATAGATATGAACACATACATACATATACATATGTACACATACATAGATACACACACCTCAACAATAACGTTATGAACACATCAACAACAATATTATGAAAACATCAACAACAATATTATGAAAACATCAACAACAAACATCTCTCCTTGGATCCAGGCTGCTCTTCTTCTTTTTATTCTTTCTTTTTGTGATCGCTCTCTCTTCTTCTTCAGCCCCCTCCCCATCAGCCCCCCCCTCCCCATCAGTCCCCCCCCCCCCCCTCCTCAGCCCCCTCCCCATCAGCCCCCTCCCCCTCACCAACCCCCCTCATCCCCCTCCCTCTCATCCCCCCCTCAGCCCCGTCACCCCCCCTTCCCCTTCCACTCACTGCCCGGTCACAACCCTCCCCCTCCTCCCTCAGCCTCTTCACCCCCCTCCCCCTCCCCATCCCCCTCACCCCCCCCTCAGCCCGGTCACCCCCCCTCCCCCTCACCCCTAGTCCTCCCCCTCAGCCCCGTCAGCCCCCCTCCCCCTCCCCCTCACCCCAAGTCCTCACCCGCAGCCCCCCCTCAGCCGGTCCCCCCCCCCCCTCAGCCGGTCCCCCCCCCTCCTCCTCACCCCTAGTCCTCCCCCTCAGCCCCGTCAGCCCCCCTCCCCCTCCCCCTCACCCCAAGTCCTCACCCTCAGCCCCCCCTCAGCCGGTCCCCCCCCCCCCCTCAGCCGGTCCCCCCCCCTCCTCCTCACCCCTAGTCCTCCCCCTCAGCCCCGTCACCTCCCTCCCCCTCCCCCTCCCCCCCCCCTCAGCCCGGTCACCCCCCTCCCCCTCAGCCCCCCCTCAGCCCGGTCATCCCCCCTCCCCCCTCCCCCCTAGTCCTCCCCTCAGCCCCCTCCCCCTCAGCCCCCTCTCTCTCACCCCTTCACCTCCCCCTCACCGGCCCCTAACCCGGTCACCCCCCCTCCCCCTCAGGACTTTCCATCTCAATAGTGTGTGTGTGATGTGCTGAATCAAACAGACACTTACACTTCTTTAGAGCTGGTTTCAGCCTCCACACTCCACCGTGCTCCACACTGGGGGGGAAACAAAGTGAGAGCAGCAGGTTGAAACATTCACCTTCATCATCTGCCGTCTCATCACGTTCTACACAACATGAGGGACAGCTGCCTTTTCAAACCACTTCATCTAGCAGCGGCTTGAATCCTTGTAGGAGACTTTGTCCCTGAGTGGTGAGCTGTCCTCTCCATACCTGAGAGTGTCCAGTCTCCAGCGTGGATCCTCCAGTCCAGCAGAGAGCAGCGCAGCTCCAGAGTCTCCTGGGTGATTGTAGCTCAGTTCCAGCTCTCTCAGATGGGAGGGGTTGGAGCTCAGAGCTGAGGCCAGAGAAGCACAGCCTTCCTGTGTGACCAGGCAGCCAGACAAGCTACACACACACACACACACACACACACACACACACACACACACACACACACACACACACACACACACACAGTGAGAATTATTACTTTTCTGGAGATAAACCTGTTCTGATTTGGAACTTGTGGCGTAACTGTTTGACCATTGAGTAAAACTGACCTGAGAGTTTCCAGTGTACAGTGTGGACTCCCCAGTCCAGCAGAGAGCAGCTTCACTCCTGAATCCTGCAGATCATTGGTACTCAGTTCCAGCTTTTTCAGACCAGAGGACTTGGAGCTGAGAACTGAGGCCAGAGCTTCACAGCACCTCTCTGACAGATGACAGCCATTGAGGCTGGACACACAATCAATATAATACGTTAGGAACTGTGATTCATTTTGCATTTGAAATTTGTCACTAGAAATGTTTTATTAGTTTACCTAAAATGTCAATACAGTAGATCTTTAAAATATGACTAATTAAGAATTCAGACAACTAAAGATTCACTAAACTCCAGAAAATGTCCATAAAAATACTCAGTTCTAAGAAGAAAAAATTATTTAACTTTACTCTAAAGTCCACCTTACTGTCTGACTACATGATTATGAATAGAATTGGAATATAATAAAACAAACACCTTATACCATCATTAACAAACTGAATCCAAGATACAACTTTTACTGTCATGGCAACACAAATAGAGTGAGATTGAGGTCTTGTGTTTGATAAGATGAGTGGTAATGGCGCTGCGATGCACGCAAACTGCCAAGGTTTACTTCAGTGCTGGGTTAAATAGCGGCTGTATTGCAGCAACAGCTTGATCGCACTATTTGGAAACACGACCAACTTAAATTCCCATGAAGACACTCTGCTTTAATCAGAAAACTTAAAACACTGGTTTGTACTTTGTGCAAAGTTTCATTTAAATGTCACTGCAGCACTATTCAAGAGCATGTAAAGAAATGCACTATTCAGTATGACCCAGAGAAGAAGAATAATCCTAATTGGGGTATATTATCCAATCTGCAGCCGGTTATTATAAGTAGGTATTTGATTGAGGAGCCGGAGGAGGAGGACGAGGATGAAGGGTTGGTTAGTGAGGAAAGAGATGTCACGGCGCTGGTGGTAAAAAGAGAAACAGACCCCCCCATCAGTATTTACGTTAATTTGTAAAGTGGGAGGTCCCGGAGCGCAGAGGGGGGGTGGATCCAGTGACTCAAAACGGGGGTTGGTAACGGTATACACTGCCTACGTAGCTTCTCTGACTAAAAAACCTAAACAACGCTGTGTGTACATCAGGGAAATGTTAATTTTAATTACAGAACATCCATGGGTGGGAAATGTCAAATAAAAGAATACATGGCAACAATCGTTTTCACAAGCAGCAATTATCTATGAGACTATTAAATTACCCAGGATCAACGGATTGCTGCGTGCGCGCCGCGGTGCACCGGCTTAGACATGCACACTGCCGTGCACCGACAGTAATGTGCAGTTCTAAGAAGAAAAAATTATTTAACTTTACTCTAAAGTCCACCTTACTGTCTGACTACATGATTATGAATAGAATAGGAATATAACAAAATAAACACCTTATACCATCATTAACAAACTGAATCTAAGGTACACCTTTTACTGTCATGGCAACACAAATAGAGTGAGATGGAGGTCTTGTGTTTGATAAGATGAGTGGTAATGGCACTGTGATGCACGCAGACTGCCAAGGTTTACTTCAGTGCTGGGTTAAATAGCGGCTGTATTGCAGCACCAGCTTGATCGCTCTATTGGGAAACACGACCCACTTAAGTTCCCCTGAAGACACTCTGCTTTAATCAGAAAACTAGAAAAACACGTTTGAACTTTGTGCAAAGTTACGTTGAAATTTCACCGCAGCACTAGTGTATTCAAGAGCATGTAAAGAAATGCACTATTCATGATGACCCAGGGAAGAAAATAAATCCTAATTGGAGGCGTGTGTGCACGTGCGTGTGTGTTCTTACCTGTGCGTGTGTCAATGGCGGAGCCGTTATGTGTAAGGGCAAGTGTCGCTGTGGTGTGGGCGTGTGTGTGCTTCTGTGTATTTGTCGCTGCCTTTGTCTTGACATGGGGTGTGTGCGCATGTGTGTGTGTCTGTGTGCATGTGTGTGTGTTTGTGTCTGTGCGTTTCCGTGTATGGTCGTGCGCATGTGCGTGTGTGTATGTGCGTGTTAGCAGTATATGTATATGTTTGCGCGTGCTGTATGTGTGTGCGTGTGCGTGCGTGCGTGCGTGAGTGCGTGTGTGCTGCAGGCTTCTTGGCACATGCGCACATGAGTAACTTCGAGTAACTGGTGCGACTGGCCTTCTATTATAGTAGTAAGATAGTAGCCAGTAGAAAATGTGTCTTGATTACCGAGACGACATAATTTACATATTTATTTAGACTTGTTAACATTCTGGAGGCAAATCTGTTCGATGTCCTCTGATGTGGTACTTGTGGTGTAAATGTTTGACCATTGAGTGAAACTGACCTGAGAGTTTCCAGTGTACAGTGTGGACTCCTCAGTCCAGCAGAGAGCAGCTTCACTCCTGAATCCTCCAGATCATTGGTACTCAGGTCCAGCTCTCTCAGACTAGAGGAGGTGGAGCTGAGAACTGAGGCCAGAGCTTCACAGCATCTCTCTGACAAACTGCAGCCATTCAGCCTTAACACACAATAGACAAAACACATAAAGAACTGTGATTAAGGGCGCACCCACACTAGGCCATCTGTACCGTGCTCAAGTCTAGATTGTTTGGCTAGTGTGAGCACGCCAACCGTACTCAAGTCCACTTCAATTCTGTGGCATGAGCACACTTGGGAGAGGTGTGCTCAGGAGTTGTTTAAACTAGAATTTTCCATTCACGGGGCCGAGCAGCGTCTTCTCGTCTGCCTCCACCGGGTCTAAGGGCACTATAGAAGCGCGATAAATCTGCGTTAATTTTTTAATGCGTTATTTTTTCTGTGATTATTTAATCAAAATGAATGCGTTAATTTGACATCCCTAGTTTAAATATCACTTAGCTGGGCGATCTCTAGAGAGAATAAAGTACTGTCTCTTCCCTCTCTCTCCTTTTTCCCGCTCACTCGTGAACTCTCACCCTTCCCCCAGAAGACCCTGAAGTCTATTTCTCAACGCATCCTGTTGGTTAAACCCAGTGGGCCAATTGCTCTGTCAGTTAGCATTGCTGCGCTTTAAAACCGTACTCCTTAAAACAGAGGCTTTGGAGTTTAACACGCAGCAGCGCACGAGGTTGAACGTGATTGATTCGTACAGGATCAGCAGATTCCTAGTTGACTCGGTTTAAACTGCTTGGAAACCGGAAGTACTCTGATTTCTAGTATACTTAATGGTGGATTCATTTTGTGCTATAATTACCAACAAAAACTGAATTGGAATTTAAAGTGAACTTTAATATAATAAAACTATAATAAATAAAAACGCTAATAATGTTGACATATATTATGAAATAGTCTAGGCTACTTTTTGTGGAAATCTGAGTCTGGAATCTGCCCTCACCTACGTCAATCAATTATTTGTCATTGTTTTCTCTTGGTGTGTGTATGCAAACGTGATTACAAAAATTATATTTGCTGCACTGCATTCGAGGTGTTGTGGACACGGTGGAAAATCCAAGGAAAGACACCACCACCACACTCTGAAGAAAGGCTGTTTGGGATAATCTGTCAAACACATTGAACTGTAAATTTCCAAGCAGAAGACCGAGCAGCCCGGCACATTTAAAAAATCGATGGAAGCGCTTGAAAGTAGAAGCGCGTAAAGCTCTTGCTGAGCAGCGCGATCAAGACCCCGTATTGTACTGAAGGCCTATCTGGTGTAATAAGTGGTATGTATCATACCTATTAATAATAATTCATAAAACTAATTCTGTGTGTGTGTCGGTTATGATGGAGCCTTGTTTCATCCTGCAAACTGGTTTAGTCTCCTCTAAAACCACGTCAGTTTCGAGATTAGACTAACACCCACAAAATACGCCCTCTAGTGTCTGATGTGAATTTCTCTGAAGACACAGCAATGGAGATCAAGGTAAAACACAGCGGCAGGTTAAACCACAAGTACATGTTACACAGCAATGGAGTTTAAGACGTCACGTGACTTCTTGAGTTTAAAACTGTGTTAATCTGCTAGCGACGGAGCAATTGCTCCAACGCGTCTATGTAAGCAAACGTACTGAACAAGGTCCAAATGTGTTATCTTTAAAGGTTGGGTATGGGATTTGCGAAACGCCATCAGAATTTGAAAATACACAACTCAAATGGTCCTACCCCCTCTCCTTCAACGCTGACTCTGACTCCACCCATTCCAAGTACCTGGGGCGGGGCGCGGGGGAGGGGGAGTGCAGTACGACCGTTTGATTGACGTACTTACTGTCCAATGCAACTCGATGGCTCTGGAAATCATTGGCTGGAGTTTTTCGAGCCCTGCCCGTTCCACAGATGATGACTTGTTTAATTTTCATGTCAGTACTTCTAACTCAGTGGCTGTAAGTGGGTTATGATAAGGATTTCAAGTAATTTTGCAAAAATGGCCAAAAAAGCGAATTCCATACCCAACCTTTAATTAATAATGAATGTATATATATTTAATTTATCCTTATCAATAAAAACGTATTTATACTCATAGCTAGATATTTGAATAAAGCTGTATTTAACAAAAAAAATTTTTTTTGTTAATTCTTGGCTTTCCATAATTATTATTTCAAAATAAATAGAGCTTTTGAATTAGACTTTTCACCCTGGTTACAAAGAAATGTGTGTATTGCGATACAAAAAAAAGCATGTTATTATAATTTGAATATTCTACTATGAGGTATATTGGGTTGTTTGTATTATAATAAATTATATAAGCGAACCTACAGAGACGTTTTATATATTATTATAAAGTTTATATTGTAGCATTATGTATATTGTGCTGTGTGTATTGTAATACATGTTATTAGTGAACCTACAGAGATGTTTTTGAGGCTTTCACCACTGGCAGCAGCCTCAGAAGACCCTCCTCTGAAGCAGAGTATTTATTCAGGTCAAACACGTCCAGCTCCTCTTCTGATGACAATAAGATGAAGACCAGAGCTGACCACTGAGCAGGAGAGAGATATTCTTTGGAGAGTCTTCCTGATTTGAGGTACTGTTGGATCTCCTCCACTAGAGAACGGTCGTTTAGCTCATTCAGACAGTGGAATAGATTGATTTTTTTCTCTGTAGAGAGATCTCCACCTATCTTCTTCTTAATGTAAGAGCCCATTTTCTTACTGGTCTCTGAGCTACTTACTGTCTTTCCCAGCAGACATTTTAGGACGTTCTGATTGGTCTCCAGAGAGAGGCCCAGGAGGAAGCGGAGGAACAAGTCCAGGCGTCCGTCCTCACTTTTTAAGGCCTTGTTCACAGCACTCTGGTAGAGTTTGACATTTCCTTTGTTTCTAGAAAAAATAGACCAGTGGAATTGTGGTTGTCCTGAGAGCAGATTGATCCCAGTGTCGATGAATGACATAAAGACATAAAGGGCAGCCAGAAACTCCTGGATGCTCAGGTGGACAAAGCAGAACACATTATCCTGGTACAGCCCACACTCCTCTTTAAAGATCTGGGTGAACACTCCTGAGTACTCTGAGGCTTCTTTGATTTTGATGTCACACTTTGCAAGGTCTTCCTCGTAGAAGATCAGGTTGCCGTTCTCAAGTTGCTTAAAAGCCAGTTTTCCCAGAGAAACAATAATCTTCCTGCTCTCTGGACTCCAGTGTTGATCTGTTTCAGCTCTCCCATGATACTTCCTGCCCCCCTGCATGGACTGAAACCTCAGGAAGTGGCTGTACATCTGAGTCATGGTCTTGGGCATCTCTTCTCCTAGCTGGGATGATTTGAAGAAGTCGTTCAGAACGTTAACAGTGATCCAACAGAAGACTGGGATGTGACACATGATGTGGAGGCTTCGTGATTTCTTGATGTGGGCGATGATTGTGTTGGCCAGTGTCTCCTCTCTGAATCTCTTCCTGAAGTACTCCTCCTTCTGTGAGTCGGTGAACCCCCTCACCTCTGTCACCCTGTCAACACACTCAGCAGGGATCCGATTGGCTGCCGCAGGGCGTGTGGTTATCCAGATGCGAGCAGAGGGAAGCAGGTTGCCCCTGATGAGGTTTGTCAGCAGCACGTCCACCGAGGTGGACTTAGTGACATCAGTCCAGATTTGGTTGTTCTGGAAGTTCAGAGGAAGTCGACACTCGTCCAGACCATCCAAGATGAAGACAACTTGGAACGGTTCATATCTGTAGATTCCTGCTTCTTTGGTCTGAATAAAGAAATGATGAAGAAGTTCCACCAAGCTAAACTCTGTCCCTTTTAGTAAATTCAGCTCTCTGAAAGTGAAGAGAAATGTGAAGTGTATGTCCTGGTTGGTTTTGCCTTCAGCCCAGTCCAGAGTGAACTTGTGTGTTAAGATGGTTTTACCAATGCCAGCCACTCCAGTTGTCATTATTTTCCTGATTGGTTTACATTTTTCAGGTAAGGGTTTGAAGATGTCTCCACATTTTATTGATGTTTCCTCCTTGACTGGTTTCCTGGAAGCTGTTTCAATCAGTCTGACCTCATGTTCCTTGTGGACCTCTCCACTGCCTCTCTCTGTGATGTAGAGCTCTGTGTAGATCTCATTCAGAGGTGTTGAATGTCCTGCTTTAGCGATTCCCTCAAACACACACCATAACTTGTCCTTCAAATGAGACTTGATTTTACGTCGGCACTCCTCAGCAGCAGATCCTGAATGAAAAGAACAACAGAAGACATCAGTTAGTGGATGGTGACAATGGGAACATGTCAAAATTTCCTTTTAAATTATGAACTTCATAATATTTAGTGGCTTCATAACTTGTGGTCAGAGAAGCTGGTTGTGACAAAGACTGCATGTTACAGATTCAAATGTTCACGGCTATTTCGTTTTTCCTCAGCAATATGCTCAGTGACATGCATCGAAGGGGGTAAGAACAGTGAGGAGACCAAGGTAGGAGGGGGTAAGATCAGCAGTGAGGAGACCCAGGTAGGAGGGGGTAAGAACAGTGAGGAGACCCAGGTAGGAGGGGGTAAGAACAGCAGTGAAGAAACCCAGGTAGGAGGGGGTAAGAACAGCAGCACAACGGGGATACGAGGGGAACCCACGGTAGGGGGTCATCACAGCGAGCCGGCCAGTGGGAACACATGTGTTTTGAGAAGATTTGAATCTTGTCAGCGTGTCTCTTCCGGTTCAGTTCAGAGCCCTAGCACCCACGGTGCGGAGAGCCCTAGCACCCACGGTGCGGAGAGCCCTAGCACCCACGGTGCTGAGAGCCCTAGCACCCACGGTGCTGAGAGCCCTAGCACCCATGTTGCTGAGGCAGAGGATCGGGACGGTGAAGACCAGCTGAGGATGACGAAGGGAGCGGCAGGGCCTGTCCTCCTGGAGGAGGTCGGGGAGATAGGTGGGGGCCAAGTTGTGGGGGCCTTTGTCGGTGAGCAGAAGGGTTTTAAGGTCAATCCGGTGTTGGACAGGGAGCCAGTGTAGTTGGATGAGAACGGGGGAGATGTGGTCGGGTGATTTGGTGCTGGTAATGATGATGTTTAACATTCTTTAACCTGATACACCACAATAACCCTACATAACTGGATCAAACCATTAAACCTAATACCCCAACTATAACCCTACATATCTGGATCAAATTAATTTAAGATTAATTTAATTCCACATTGATGTTTGAAATGCCTAAGTCTCACATTGGGCCCTATCTTGCACACAGCGCAATTTACTTTCTACACGACACATGGATCGTTGCTAGTTTGCACCCGGCGCAAAGCTGATTTCCCCCCGCAGCAGACTCTCGCCACTAAACTAACGACCTCAAAGGCGTGTCGGCGAAAAGGAGAGGGGTTTTCAGACCTAAGTGATCCATGGTGCTATCTTACAGATCGATAAAGCAGTTGCATAACTGACCAAAAACATCCTGGTTTAAGTGCGCTAGCGGATAGGGCAGTTGGTGTTGCTATTTTGACGTGCCTAGGCAGGTCGGAACTGTAACATTAGCTTGCACACACGTAGGTTATACACCACAAAAATGCAATTAACCTAATTTAAATATTATGATTATGATATAATGAGATTGTTTATACGTGTGAAACAGCATAGAAATAGCAAGTCGATTTTGAAAACAAATTAATCCATAGGGGCTTCATGAATGAATACTGTAGAAGGCTATGTCATGCATTAAAATAATAATAATAATAATAATAACAAATATAGCTGCGAGCAGCAATGTGGGTGTCAAGCATAATCGGACTCGGTAGGCTAATTCTGCCGGATGGACGCAATCGGCCAGGGGGCTACATGACGACCGCCTCGGAAATCGGCAATACCGACAGCCGGTGGGATGAGCATTATGTGGGAAAAGGACCCCACCTAGAGGTAAGGGCGCAATACAGTCTGCCTGACAGAACAAATGTCACAAATACATAGGGGTATTCGGAACAATATCCCTCAAAGAGACACAATGTAAAGAAGCATCCGTTCTGGAGGTGGTTCGTGAAGCATCTAATCCAGTGGGAATCGCAGTTTATATAGTAGGTGGGCGGAATGGTAAATATAGTCATTGTTGCATTATACATTGAGTGCCGCTTGTCGCCACACGAGTGCAGTGTCTACCCATTAATGAGCGCCACACGAGTGCAGTGTCTACCCATTAATGAGCGCCGTCACGTTTGATTGCCTGTCACGGCCAAACGGTTTTGAATTTGAGAAAGCTGTTTAACACATTTGTTCAACTTGTTCTGAAGATCATATATGCAAAGTTCTATGAAGATTGGACATTATTTGTGGCCTGTGGAAATTTACAACTGATTTTGACAACTTTCAACATGGTGGCCAAGTTCTGAGGTTGCAATGAGAAATAATTTGTAAGCTATATGGGGAGGTCTGACAGTATCATCAGACATTGAAAATAAGTTTGAAATGTACTCATGTGAAGAGAAAGGAATTAAAACACGTCTTCATTAATTATAGCGCCCCCTAGAGGTCAATGGTCACCAAATTCAAGCAGTGTCCCCATGATGATGCTACGGGTGTATGTATCAAGTTTGGTTATGATATGTCAAAGGGCTGCTGAGATATTGGCGTGTTTCCGGTTTGAAGGCTTCGCGGTCGAATATCATTGTCTGTCGCGGATATTCCTGCAAGAAATAATAGACTACCTATACGGGGAGGTCTGATAGTATCACCAGACATTGAAAATAAGTTGCAAATGTACTCATGTGAAGAGAGAGGAGTCAAAACACATCGACATTAATAACAGCGCCACCTAGCGGTCAAAGGTCACCAAATTCATCCAGTGTAACCTTTATGGGGTCATGGGTCTATGTACCAAGGTTGGTTATGATATGTCCAAGGGCTGCTGAGATATGGGCTTACATCCGGTTTGGCGGCTTCGCCGCCAAATTTGATTGGCTCCATCGGGCAAACGGTTTTGAAGTTGAAAGGTCTATCCGATGTCTTGCATCAAGCATGGCCAGAAGATCATGTGTGCCAAGTTTCGAGATGATTGGACAAGATTTGTGATAGAAGTAGCACTTTGAAGGTTTTTGACATAAACCAAGATGGCGGAAATAAACGTCATGGCGCAATGACGTCATAGGGTTTGTTGAACTGGGCTTGGTTCAAGGAATCCAATGATACCTGGTTTGTGAATATTGGTCGAATAGGTCGAAAGTTATGAACATGAATGCATGTCCAACTTTGAGCTGTTGGTGGCGCTAGAGCTGTTGGGCTAGCGACCTGAGATTGGCTTAATGGGCTAATGGGGCTGTCCTGAACAAGTGTGCCAAATTTCACAACTTCTCGCCAAGCGGTTCTATGGGCTGCCATTGACTCCCATGTCAGGTAAATAATAATAATAATAATAAATATAGCTGCGAGCAGCAATGTGGGTGTCAAGCGTAATCGGACTCGGTAGGCTAATTCTGCCGGATGGACGCAATCGGCCAGGGGGCTACATGATGACCGCCTCGGAAATCGGCAATACCGACAGCCGGTGGGATGAGTAAATGGGAAAAGGACCCCACCTAGAGGTAAGGGCGCAATGCAGTCTGCCTGACAGAACAAATGTCACAAATACATAGGGGTATTCGGAACAATACCCCTAAAAGAGACACAATGTAAAGAAGCATCCGTTCTGGAGGTTGTTCGTGAAGCATCTAATCCAGTGGGAATTGCAGTTTATAATGTAGGTGGGCGGAATTATGAATATAGTCAATGCTGCATTATACTTTAAGTACCGCTTGTCGCCACACGAGTGCAGTGTCTACCCATTAATGAGCGCCGTCAAGTTTGATTGGCTGTCACGGCCAAACGGTTTCGAATTTGAGAAAGCGGTTTGATACATTTGTTCAGCTTGGTCGGAAGATCATATATGCCAAGTTCTATGAAGATTGGACATTGTAGTGTTCTCGTGCAGTGTGTTGTAACTCTGACTTAACACCGAGTTAAACCGTAGCCAATGAAGACAGAATCGTAGTAAGGTTGATCATTTACTGTCACAATTCCTCATTAACAGACGGTGAAAACTGCAAATAAAAGAATACAAAAATACTGAATGTACATTTGACTAAACAGCATGTTGTACATAGTTGTAAATAATAATATAAACTGTCTAACACTGTATGAAGACATTCTGATGCCAATTGCATTGATTTTAGTTTGTACACAATTGCTAACCAAAACGTTTTTAACAACACATCAAACATTATTTTTAACTAAATCCACTCTAATATATTATCTTAAACATGTCTTGCATTGATTAAACAAACTTACGGCATTGCCTCTTAGATGCTTTCATGTGGATGCTAGCGGATTACAATCAGAAGATGCACATGTCTGCCATTCCTTCTACAGAGGTAAGATTTTTAACAGTAAATGACGTCACAGGAAGTGACTAAACCGGAAGTGACATAATCGCAACCTAAAACGGCAAAATAATATGAATTTATACATTGGCTTATTTTAACTTTAAAGTAATTATTCACATCCTTTTTTACATATACATATTTAAGAAATCAATGTAAGAATATTAAATGAGTGCCAGGAGAGACAACACTGACATAATTTGTGGCCTGTGGAAATTTTCAACTGATTTTGACAACTTTCAACATGGCGGCCAAGTTCTGATGTTGCAATGAGAAATAATTCATAAGCTACATAAGGAGGTCTGGCAGTATCCTCAGACATTAAAAATAAGTTTGAAATGTACTCATGTGAAGAGAGAGAAGTTAAAACACGTCTTCATTAATTATAGCGCCCCCTATAGGTCAATGGTCACCAAATTCAAGCAGTGTCCCCCTGATGATGTTATGGGTCTATGTATCAAGTTTGGTTATGATATGTCAAAGGGCTGCTGAGATATTGGCGTGTTTCCGGTTTGGCGGCTTCGCGGTCGAATATCATTGGCTGTCGCGGATATTTCTGCAAGAAATAATATACTAGCTATACGGGGAGGTCTGATAGTATCACTAGACATTGAAAATAAGTTTTAAATGTACTCATGTGAAGAGAAAGGAGTCAAAACACATCGACATTAATAACAGCGCCACCTAGAGGTCAAAGGTCACCAAATTCATCCAGTGTAACCTTTATGGGGTCATGGGTCTATGTACCAAGGTTGGGTATGATATGTCAAAGGGCTGCTGTGATATGGGCTTACATACGGTTTGGCGGCTTTGCCGCCAAATTTGATTGGCTCTAGCGGGCAAACAGTTTTGAATTTGAAAGGACTATCAGATGTTTTGCATCAAGCAGGGCCAGAAGATCATGTGTGCCAAGTTTCGAGATGATTGGACAAGATTTGTGATAGAAGTAGCACTTTGAAGGTTTTTGACATAAACCAAGATGGCGGATATATACGTCATGGCGCAATGACGTCATAGGGTGTGTTGAACTGGGCTTGGTTCAAGGAATCCAATGATACCTGGTTTGTGAATATTGGTCGAATAGGTCGAAAGTTAAGAACATGAATGCATGCCCAACTTTGACCTGTTGGTGGCGCTAGAGCTGTTGGGCTAGCGACCTGAGATTGGCTTAATGGGCTAATGGGGCTGTCCTGAACCAGTGTGCCAAATTTCACAACTTTTCACCAAGCGGTTCTATGGGCTGCCATTGACTTCCACGTAGGTAAAATAATAATAAAAATATAGCTGCGAGCAGCAATGTGGGTGGCTAATTCTGCCGGATGGACGCAATCGGCCAGGGGGCTACATGACGACCGCCTCGGAAATCGGCAATACCGACAGCCGGTGGGATGAGTAAATGGGAAAAGGACCCCACCTAGAGGTAAGGGCGCAATACAGTCTGCCTGACAGAACAAATGTCACAAATACATAGGGGTATTCGGAACAATATCTCTAAAAGAGACACAATGTAAACAAGCATCCGTTCTGGAGGTGGTTCGTGAAGCATCTAATCCAGAGGGAATTGCAGTTTATATAGTAGGTGGGCGGAATGGTAAATTTAGTCATTGTTGCATTATACATTAAGTACCGCTTGACGCCACACGAGTGCAGTGTCTGCCCATTAATGAGCGCCACACGAGTGCAGTGTCTACCCATTAATGAGCAACGTCAAGTTTGATTGGCTGTCACGGCCAAACGGTTTTGAATTTGAGAAAGCTGTTTAATACATTTGTTCAGCTTGGTCGGAAGATCATATATGCAAAGTTTCATGAAGATTGGACATAATTTGTGGCCTGTGGGAATTTACAACTAATTTTGACAACTTTCAACATGGCGGCCAAGTTCTGATGTTACAATGAGAAATAATTTATAAGCTATATAAGGAGGTCTGGCAGTATCCTCAGACATTAGAAATAAGTTTGAAATGTACTCATGTGAAGAGAGAGGAGTTAAAACACGTCTTCATTAATTATAGCGCCCCCTAGCGGTCAATGGTCACCTAATTCATTAAGCGTCCCCATGATGATGTCATGGGTCTATGTTTCAAGTTTGGTTATGATTTGTCAAAGGGATGCTGAGAAATTGCCGTGTTTCCGGTTTGGCGGCTTCGCGGTCGAATATCATTGGCTGTCGCGGATATTTCTGCGAGAAATAATATACTAGCTATACGGGGAGGTCTGATAGTATCACTAGACATTGAAAATAAGTTTTAAATGTACTCATGTGAAGAGAGAGGAGTCAAAACACATCGACATTAATAACAGCGCCCCCTAGAGGTCAAATCTCACCAAATTTATTCAGTGTCACCTTTCTGGGGTCATGGGTCTATGTACCAAGGTTGGTTATGATATGTCAAAGGGCTGCTGAGATATGGGCTTACATCCGGTTTGGCGGCTATGCCGCCAAATTTGATTTGCTGTAGCGGGCAAACGGTTTTGAATCAATCGATCAATTCGATGTTTTGTATCAAGCATGGCCAGAAGATCATGTGTGCCAAGTTTCGAGATGATTGGACAAGATTTGTGATAGAAGTAGCATTTTGAGGGTTTTTGACATAAACCAAGATGGCGGACATATACGTCATGGCGCAATGACTTCATAGGGTGTGTTGAACTGGGCTTGGTTCAAGGAATCCAATGATACCTGGTTTGTGAATATTGGTCGAATAAGTCGAAAGTTATGAACATGAATGCATGTCCAACTTTGACCTGTTGGTGGCGCTAGAGCTGTTGGGCTAGCGACCTGAGATTGGCTTAATGGGCTAATGGGGCTGTCCTGAACCATTGTGCCAAATTTTACAACTTTTCGCCAAGCGGTTCTATGGGCTGCCATTGACTCCAATGGCAGTATAATAATAAATATAGCTGCGAGCAGCAATGTGGGTGTCAAGCATAATGGGACTCGGTAAGCTAATTTTGCCGGGCGGACGTAATCGGCCAGGGGGCTACATGACGACCGTCTCGGAAATCGGCAATACCGACAGCCGGTGGGATGAGGAAATGGGAAAAGGACCCCACCTAGAGGTAAGGGCGCAATACAGTCTGCCTGACAGAACAAATGTCACAAATACATAGGGGTATTCGGAACAATATTCCTAAAAGAGACACAATGTAAACAAGCACCCGTTCTGGAGGTGGTTCGTGAAGCATCTAATCCATCGGGAATTGAAGTTTATATTGTAAATCGGCGTAATGGTAAATATAGTCATTGTTGTAGTATACATTAAGTACCGCTTGTCGCCACACGAGTGCAGTGTCTACCCATTAATGAGCGTCGTCAAGTTTGATTGGCTGTCACGGCCAAACGGTTTTGAATTTGAGAAAGCGGTTTGATACATTTGTTCAGCTTGGTCGGAAGATCATTTTTGCCAAGTTCTATGAAGATTGGACATTGTAGTGTTCTCGTGCAGTGTGTTGTAACCCTGACTTAACACAGAGTTAAACCGTAGCCAATGAAGACAGAGTCGTAGTAAGGTTGACCATTTACTGTCACAATTCCTCATGAACAGACGGTGAAAACTGCAAATAAAAGAATACAAAAATACTGAATGTACATTTGACTAAACAGCATGTTGTACATAGTTGTAAATAATAATATGAACTGTCTAACACTGCATGAAGACATTCTGATGCCAATTGCATTGATTTTAGTTTGTACACAATTGCTAACCAAAACGTTTTTAACAACACATCAAACATTATTTTTAAATAAATCCACTCTAATATATTATCTTAAACATGTCTTGCATTGATTAAACAAACTTACGGCATTGCCTCTTAGATGCTTTCATGTGGATGCTAGCGGATTACAATCAGAAGATGCACATGTCTGCCATTCCTTCTACAGAGGTAAGATTTTTAACAGGAAATTACGTCACAGGAAGTGACTAAACCGGAAGTGAAATAATAACAAACCTAAAACGGCAAAATAATATGAATTTATACATTGGCTTATTTTAACTGTAAAGTAATTATTCACATCCGTTTTTACATATACATATTTAAGAAATCAATGTAAGAATATTAAATGAGTGCCAGGAGAGACAACACAGACATAATTTGTGGCCTGTGGAAATTTTCAACTGATTTTGACAACTTGCAACATGGCGGCCAAGTTCTGATGCAATGAGAAATAATTCATAAGCTACATAAGGAGGTCTGGCAGTATCCTCAGACATTAAAAATAAGTTTGAAATGTACTCATGTGAAGAGAGAGGAGTTAAAACACGTCTTCATTAATTATAGCTTCCCCTATAGGTCAATGGTCACCAAATTCATTGAGTGTCCCCCTGATGATGTTATGGGTCTATGTATCAAGTTTGGTTATGATATGTCAAAGGGATGCTGAGATATTGGCGTGTTTCCGGTTTGGCGGGTTCGCGGTCGAATATCATTGGCTGTCGCGGATATTTCTGCAAGAAATAATATACTAGCTATACGGGGAGGTCTAATAGTATCACTAGACATTGAAAATAAGTTTTAAATGGACTCATGTGAAGAGAAAGGAGTCAAAACACATCGACATTAATAACAGCGCCACCTAGAGGTCAAAGGTCACCAAATTCATCCAGTGTAACCTTTATGGGGTCATGGGTCTATGTACCAAGGTTGGTTATGATATGTCAAAGAACTGCTGAGATATGGGCTTACTTCCGGTTTGGCCGCTGCGCTGCAAAATTTGATTGGCTTTAGCGGGCAAACGGTTTTGAATTTGACAAATCTATTCGATGTTTTTCATCAAGGATGGCCAGAAGATCATGTGTGCCAAGTTTCGAGATGATTGGACAAGATTTGTGATAGGAGTAGCATTTTGAAGGTTTTTGACATAAACCAAGATGGCGGACATATACGTCATGGCGCAATGACGTCATAGGATGTGTTGAACTGGGCTTGGTTCAAGGAATCCAATGATACCTGGTTTGTGAAAATTGGTCGAATAGGTCAAAAGTTATGAACATGAATGCATGCCCAACTTTGACCTGTTGGTGGCGCTAGAGCTGTTGGGCTAGCGACCTTAGATTGGCTTAATGGGCTAATGGGGCAGTCCTGAACAAGTGTGCCAAATTTCACAACTTTTCGCCAAGCGGTTCTATGGGCTGCCATTGACTCCAATGGCAGCATAATAATAATAATAAATATAGCTGCGAGCAGCAATGTGGGTGTCAAGCATAATCGGACTCGGTAGGCTAATTCTGCCGGATGGACGCAATCGGCCAGGGGGCTACATGACGACCGCCTCGGAAATCGGCAATACCGACAGCCGGTGGGATGAGTAAATGGGAAAAGGACCCCACCTAGAGGTAAGGGCGCAATACAGTCTGCCTGACAGAACAAATGTCACAAATACATAGGGGTATTCGGAACAATATCTCTAAAAGAGACACAATGTAAACAAGCATCCGTTCTGGAGGTGGTTCGTGAAGCATCTAATCCAGAGGGAATTGCAGTTTATATAGTAGGTGGGCGGAATGGTAAATTTAGTCATTGTTGCATTATACATTAAGTACCGCTTGACGCCACACGAGTGCAGTGTCTGCCCATTAATGAGCGCCACACGAGTGCAGTGTCTACCCATTAATGAGCAACGTCAAGTTTTATTGGCTGTCACGGCCAAACGGTTTTGAATTTGAGAAAGCTGTTTAATACATTTGTTCAGCTTGGTCGGAAGATCATATATGCAAAGTTTCATGAAGATTGGACATAATTTGTGGCCTGTGGGAATTTACAACTAATTTTGACAACTTTCAACATGGCGGCCAAGTTCTGATGTTACAATGAGAAATAATTTATAAGCTATATAAGGAGGTCTGGCAGTATCCTCAGACATTAGAAATAAGTTTGAAATGTACTCATGTGAAGAGAGAGGAGTTAAAACACGTCTTCATTAATTATAGCGCCCCCTAGAGGTCAATGGTCACCAAATTCATTAAGCGTCCCCATGATGATGTTATGGGTCTATGTTTCAAGTTTGGTTATGATTTGTCAAAGGGATGCTGAGAAATTGCCGTGTTTCCGGTTTGGCGGCTTCGCGGTCGAATATCATTGGCTCTCGCGGATATTTCTGCGAGAAATAATATACTAGCTATACGGGGAGGTCTGATAGTATCACTAGACATTGAAAATAAGTTTTAAATGTACTCATGTGAAGAGAGAGGAGTCAAAACACATCGACATTAATAACAGCGCCCCCTAGAGGTCAAATCTCACCAAATTTATTCAGTGTCACCTTTCTGGGGTCATGGGTCTATGTACCAAGGTTGGTTATGATATGTCAAAGGGCTGCTGAGATATGGGCTTACATCCGGTTTGGCGGCTACGCCGCCAAATTTGATTTGCTGTAGCGGGCAAACGGTTTTGAATCAATCGATCAATTCGATGTTTTGTATCAAGCATGGCCAGAAGATCATGTGTGCCAAGTTTCGAGATGATTGGACAAGATTTGTGATAGAAGTAGTATTTTGAGGGTTTTTGACATAAACCAAGATGGCGGACATATACGTCATGGCGCAATGACGTCATAGGGTGTGTTGAACTGGGCTTGGTTCAAGGAATCCAATGATACCTGGTTTGTGAATATTGGTCGAATAAGTCGAAAGTTATGAACATGAATGCATGTCCAACTTTGACCTGTTGGTGGCGCTAGAGCTGTTGGGCTAGCGACCTGAGATTGGCTTAATGGGCTAATGGGGCTGTCCTGAACCATTGTGCCAAATTTCACAACTTTTCGCCAAGCGGTTCTATGGGCTGCCATTGACTCCAATGGCAGCATAATAATAATAAATATAGCTGCGAGCAGCAATGTGGGTGTCAAGCATAATGGGACTCGGTAAGCTAATTTTGCCGGGCGGACGTAATCGGCCAGGGGGCTACATGACGACCGTCTCGGAAATCGGCAATACCGACAGCCGGTGGGATGAGGAAATGGGAAAAGGACCCCACCTAGAGGTAAGGGCGCAATACAGTCTGCCTGACAGAACAAATGTCACAAATACATAGGGGTATTCGGAACAATATTCCTAAAAGAGACACAATGTAAACAAGCACCCGTTCTGGAGGTGGTTCGTGAAGCATCTAATCCATCGGGAATTGAAGTTTATATTGTAAATCGGCGTAATGGTAAATATAGTCATTGTTGTAGTATACATTAAGTACCGCTTGTCGCCACACGAGTGCAGTGTCTACCCATTAATGAGCGTCGTCAAGTTTGATTGGCTGTCACGGCCAAACGGTTTTGAATTTGAGAAAGCGGTTTGATACATTTGTTCAGCTTGGTCGGAAGATCATTTTTGCCAAGTTCTATGAAGATTGGACATTGTAGTGTTCTCGTGCAGTGTGTTGTAACCCTGACTTAACACAGAGTTAAACCGTAGCCAATGAAGACAGAGTCGTAGTAAGGTTGACCATTTACTGTCACAATTCCTCATGAACAGACGGTGAAAACTGCAAATAAAAGAATACAAAAATACTGAATGTACATTTGACTAAACAGCATGTTGTACATAGTTGTAAATAATAATATGAACTGTCTAACACTGCATGAAGACATTCTGATGCCAATTGCATTGATTTTAGTTTGTACACAATTGCTAACCAAAACGTTTTTAACAACACATCAAACATTATTTTTAAATAAATCCACTCTAATATATTATCTTAAACATGTCTTGCATTGATTAAACAAACTTACGGCATTGCCTCTTAGATGCTTTCATGTGGATGCTAGCGGATTACAATCAGAAGATGCACATGTCTGCCATTCCTTCTACAGAGGTAAGATTTTTAACAGGAAATTACGTCACAGGAAGTGACTAAACCGGAAGTGAAATAATAACAAACCTAAAACGGCAAAATAATATGAATTTATACATTGGCTTATTTTAACTGTAAAGTAATTATTCACATCCGTTTTTACATATACATATTTAAGAAATCAATGTAAGAATATTAAATGAGTGCCAGGAGAGACAACACAGACATAATTTGTGGCCTGTGGAAATTTTCAACTGATTTTGACAACTTGCAACATGGCGGCCAAGTTCTGATGCAATGAGAAATAATTCATAAGCTACATAAGGAGGTCTGGCAGTATCCTCAGACATTAAAAATAAGTTTGAAATGTACTCATGTGAAGAGAGAGGAGTTAAAACACGTCTTCATTAATTATAGCTTCCCCTATAGGTCAATGGTCACCAAATTCATTGAGTGTCCCCCTGATGATGTTATGGGTCTATGTATCAAGTTTGGTTATGATATGTCAAAGGGATGCTGAGATATTGGCGTGTTTCCGGTTTGGCGGGTTCGCGGTCGAATATCATTGGCTGTCGCGGATATTTCTGCAAGAAATAATATACTAGCTATACGGGGAGGTCTAATAGTATCACTAGACATTGAAAATAAGTTTTAAATGGACTCATGTGAAGAGAAAGGAGTCAAAACACATCGACATTAATAACAGCGCCACCTAGAGGTCAAAGGTCACCAAATTCATCCAGTGTAACCTTTATGGGGTCATGGGTCTATGTACCAAGGTTGGTTATGATATGTCAAAGAACTGCTGAGATATGGGCTTACTTCCGGTTTGGCCGCTGCGCTGCAAAATTTGATTGGCTTTAGCGGGCAAACGGTTTTGAATTTGACAAATCTATTCGATGTTTTTCATCAAGGATGGCCAGAAGATCATGTGTGCCAAGTTTCGAGATGATTGGACAAGATTTGTGATAGGAGTAGCATTTTGAAGGTTTTTGACATAAACCAAGATGGCGGACATATACGTCATGGCGCAATGACGTCATAGGATGTGTTGAACTGGGCTTGGTTCAAGGAATCCAATGATACCTGGTTTGTGAAAATTGGTCGAATAGGTCAAAAGTTATGAACATGAATGCATGCCCAACTTTGACCTGTTGGTGGCGCTAGAGCTGTTGGGCTAGCGACCTTAGATTGGCTTAATGGGCTAATGGGGCAGTCCTGAACAAGTGTGCCAAATTTCACAACTTTTCGCCAAGCGGTTCTATGGGCTGCCATTGACTCCAATGGCAGCATAATAATAATAATAATAAATATAGCTGCGAGCAGCAATGTGGGTGTCAAGCATAATGGGACTCGGTAAGCTAATTTTGCCGGGCGGACGTAATCGGCCAGGGGGCTACATGACGACCGTCTCGGAAATCGGCAATACCGACAGCCGGTGGGATGAGGAAATGGGAAAAGGACCCCACCTAGAGGTAAGGGCGCAATACAGTCTGCCTGACAGAACAAATGTCACAAATACATAGGGGTATTCGGAACAATATTCCTAAAAGAGACACAATGTAAACAAGCACCCGTTCTGGAGGTGGTTCGTGAAGCATCTAATCCATCGGGAATTGAAGTTTATATTGTAAATCGGCGTAATGGTAAATATAGTCATTGTTGTAGTATACATTAAGTACCGCTTGTCGCCACACGAGTGCAGTGTCTACCCATTAATGAGCGTCGTCAAGTTTGATTGGCTGTCACGGCCAAACGGTTTTGAATTTGAGAAAGCGGTTTGATACATTTGTTCAGCTTGGTCGGAAGATCATTTTTGCCAAGTTCTATGAAGATTGGACATTGTAGTGTTCTCGTGCAGTGTGTTGTAACCCTGACTTAACACAGAGTTAAACCGTAGCCAATGAAGACAGAGTCGTAGTAAGGTTGACCATTTACTGTCACAATTCCTCATGAACAGACGGTGAAAACTGCAAATAAAAGAATACAAAAATACTGAATGTACATTTGACTAAACAGCATGTTGTACATAGTTGTAAATAATAATATGAACTGTCTAACACTGCATGAAGACATTCTGATGCCAATTGCATTGATTTTAGTTTGTACACAATTGCTAACCAAAACGTTTTTAACAACACATCAAACATTATTTTTAAATAAATCCACTCTAATATATTATCTTAAACATGTCTTGCATTGATTAAACAAACTTACGGCATTGCCTCTTAGATGCTTTCATGTGGATGCTAGCGGATTACAATCAGAAGATGCACATGTCTGCCATTCCTTCTACAGAGGTAAGATTTTTAACAGGAAATTACGTCACAGGAAGTGACTAAACCGGAAGTGAAATAATAACAAACCTAAAACGGCAAAATAATATGAATTTATACATTGGCTTATTTTAACTGTAAAGTAATTATTCACATCCGTTTTTACATATACATATTTAAGAAATCAATGTAAGAATATTAAATGAGTGCCAGGAGAGACAACACAGACATAATTTGTGGCCTGTGGAAATTTTCAACTGATTTTGACAACTTGCAACATGGCGGCCAAGTTCTGATGCAATGAGAAATAATTCATAAGCTACATAAGGAGGTCTGGCAGTATCCTCAGACATTAAAAATAAGTTTGAAATGTACTCATGTGAAGAGAGAGGAGTTAAAACACGTCTTCATTAATTATAGCTTCCCCTATAGGTCAATGGTCACCAAATTCATTGAGTGTCCCCCTGATGATGTTATGGGTCTATGTATCAAGTTTGGTTATGATATGTCAAAGGGATGCTGAGATATTGGCGTGTTTCCGGTTTGGCGGGTTCGCGGTCGAATATCATTGGCTGTCGCGGATATTTCTGCAAGAAATAATATACTAGCTATACGGGGAGGTCTAATAGTATCACTAGACATTGAAAATAAGTTTTAAATGGACTCATGTGAAGAGAAAGGAGTCAAAACACATCGACATTAATAACAGCGCCACCTAGAGGTCAAAGGTCACCAAATTCATCCAGTGTAACCTTTATGGGGTCATGGGTCTATGTACCAAGGTTGGTTATGATATGTCAAAGAACTGCTGAGATATGGGCTTACTTCCGGTTTGGCCGCTGCGCTGCAAAATTTGATTGGCTTTAGCGGGCAAACGGTTTTGAATTTGACAAATCTATTCGATGTTTTTCATCAAGGATGGCCAGAAGATCATGTGTGCCAAGTTTCGAGATGATTGGACAAGATTTGTGATAGGAGTAGCATTTTGAAGGTTTTTGACATAAACCAAGATGGCGGACATATACGTCATGGCGCAATGACGTCATAGGATGTGTTGAACTGGGCTTGGTTCAAGGAATCCAATGATACCTGGTTTGTGAAAATTGGTCGAATAGGTCAAAAGTTATGAACATGAATGCATGCCCAACTTTGACCTGTTGGTGGCGCTAGAGCTGTTGGGCTAGCGACCTTAGATTGGCTTAATGGGCTAATGGGGCAGTCCTGAACAAGTGTGCCAAATTTCACAACTTTTCGCCAAGCGGTTCTATGGGCTGCCATTGACTCCAATGGCAGCATAATAATAAATATAGCTGCGAGCAGCAATGTGGGTGTCAAGCATAATGGGACTCGGTAAGCTAATTACGCCGGGCGGACGTAATCGGCTAGGTGGCTACATGACGACCGTCTCGGTAATCGGCAATACTGACAGCCGGTGGGATGAGCATTATGTGGGAAAATGACCCCACCTAGAGGTAAGGGCGCAATACAGTCTGCCTGACAGAACAAATGTCACAAATACATAGGGGTATTCGGAACAATATCTCTAAAAGAGACACAATGTAAACAAGCATCCGTTCTGGAGGTGGTTCGTGAAGCATCTAATCCAGAGGGAATTGCAGTTTATATAGTAGGTGGGCGGAATGGTAAATTTAGTCATTGTTGCATTATACATTAAGTACCGCTTGACGCCACACGAGTGCAGTGTCTGCCCATTAATGAGCGCCACACGAGTGCAGTGTCTACCCATTAATGAGCAACGTCAAGTTTGATTGGCTGTCACGGCCAAACGGTTTTGAATTTGAGAAAGCTGTTTAATACATTTGTTCAGCTTGGTCGGAAGATCATATATGCAAAGTTTCATGAAGATTGGACATAATTTGTGGCCTGTGGGAATTTACAACTAATTTTGACAACTTTCAACATGGCGGCCAAGTTCTGATGTTACAATGAGAAATAATTTATAAGCTATATAAGGAGGTCTGGCAGTATCCTCAGACATTAGAAATAAGTTTGAAATGTACTCATGTGAAGAGAGAGGAGTTAAAACACGTCTTCATTAATTATAGCGCCCCCTAGAGGTCAATGGTCACCAAATTCATTAAGCGTCCCCATGATGATGTTATGGGTCTATGTTTCAAGTTTGGTTATGATTTGTCAAAGGGATGCTGAGAAATTGCCGTGTTTCCGGTTTGGCGGCTTCGCGGTCGAATATCATTGGCTCTCGCGGATATTTCTGCGAGAAATAATATACTAGCTATACGGGGAGGTCTGATAGTATCACTAGACATTGAAAATAAGTTTTAAATGTACTCATGTGAAGAGAGAGGAGTCAAAACACATCGACATTAATAACAGCGCCCCCTAGAGGTCAAATCTCACCAAATTTATTCAGTGTCACCTTTCTGGGGTCATGGGTCTATGTACCAAGGTTGGTTATGATATGTCAAAGGGCTGCTGAGATATGGGCTTACATCCGGTTTGGCGGCTACGCCGCCAAATTTGATTTGCTGTAGCGGGCAAACGGTTTTGAATCAATCGATCAATTCGATGTTTTGTATCAAGCATGGCCAGAAGATCATGTGTGCCAAGTTTCGAGATGATTGGACAAGATTTGTGATAGAAGTAGTATTTTGAGGGTTTTTGACATAAACCAAGATGGCGGACATATACGTCATGGCGCAATGACGTCATAGGGTGTGTTGAACTGGGCTTGGTTCAAGGAATCCAATGATACCTGGTTTGTGAATATTGGTCGAATAAGTCGAAAGTTATGAACATGAATGCATGTCCAACTTTGACCTGTTGGTGGCGCTAGAGCTGTTGGGCTAGCGACCTGAGATTGGCTTAATGGGCTAATGGGGCTGTCCTGAACCATTGTGCCAAATTTCACAACTTTTCGCCAAGCGGTTCTATGGGCTGCCATTGACTCCAATGGCAGCATAATAATAATAATAAATATAGCTGCGAGCAGCAATGTGGGTGTCAAGCATAATGGGACTCGGTAAGCTAATTTTGCCGGGCGGACGTAATCGGCCAGGGGGCTACATGACGACCGTCTCGGAAATCGGCAATACCGACAGCCGGTGGGATGAGGAAATGGGAAAAGGACCCCACCTAGAGGTAAGGGCGCAATACAGTCTGCCTGACAGAACAAATGTCACAAATACATAGGGGTATTCGGAACAATATTCCTAAAAGAGACACAATGTAAACAAGCACCCGTTCTGGAGGTGGTTCGTGAAGCATCTAATCCATCGGGAATTGAAGTTTATATTGTAAATCGGCGTAATGGTAAATATAGTCATTGTTGTAGTATACATTAAGTACCGCTTGTCGCCACACGAGTGCAGTGTCTACCCATTAATGAGCGTCGTCAAGTTTGATTGGCTGTCACGGCCAAACGGTTTTGAATTTGAGAAAGCGGTTTGATACATTTGTTCAGCTTGGTCGGAAGATCATTTTTGCCAAGTTCTATGAAGATTGGACATTGTAGTGTTCTCGTGCAGTGTGTTGTAACCCTGACTTAACACAGAGTTAAACCGTAGCCAATGAAGACAGAGTCGTAGTAAGGTTGACCATTTACTGTCACAATTCCTCATGAACAGACGGTGAAAACTGCAAATAAAAGAATACAAAAATACTGAATGTACATTTGACTAAACAGCATGTTGTACATAGTTGTAAATAATAATATGAACTGTCTAACACTGCATGAAGACATTCTGATGCCAATTGCATTGATTTTAGTTTGTACACAATTGCTAACCAAAACGTTTTTAACAACACATCAAACATTATTTTTAAATAAATCCACTCTAATATATTATCTTAAACATGTCTTGCATTGATTAAACAAACTTACGGCATTGCCTCTTAGATGCTTTCATGTGGATGCTAGCGGATTACAATCAGAAGATGCACATGTCTGCCATTCCTTCTACAGAGGTAAGATTTTTAACAGGAAATTACGTCACAGGAAGTGACTAAACCGGAAGTGAAATAATAACAAACCTAAAACGGCAAAATAATATGAATTTATACATTGGCTTATTTTAACTGTAAAGTAATTATTCACATCCGTTTTTACATATACATATTTAAGAAATCAATGTAAGAATATTAAATGAGTGCCAGGAGAGACAACACAGACATAATTTGTGGCCTGTGGAAATTTTCAACTGATTTTGACAACTTGCAACATGGCGGCCAAGTTCTGATGCAATGAGAAATAATTCATAAGCTACATAAGGAGGTCTGGCAGTATCCTCAGACATTAAAAATAAGTTTGAAATGTACTCATGTGAAGAGAGAGGAGTTAAAACACGTCTTCATTAATTATAGCTTCCCCTATAGGTCAATGGTCACCAAATTCATTGAGTGTCCCCCTGATGATGTTATGGGTCTATGTATCAAGTTTGGTTATGATATGTCAAAGGGATGCTGAGATATTGGCGTGTTTCCGGTTTGGCGGGTTCGCGGTCGAATATCATTGGCTGTCGCGGATATTTCTGCAAGAAATAATATACTAGCTATACGGGGAGGTCTAATAGTATCACTAGACATTGAAAATAAGTTTTAAATGGACTCATGTGAAGAGAAAGGAGTCAAAACACATCGACATTAATAACAGCGCCACCTAGAGGTCAAAGGTCACCAAATTCATCCAGTGTCACCTTTATGGGGTTATGGGTCTATGTACCAAGGTTGGTTATGATATGTCAAAGGGCTGCTGAGATATGGGCTTACATCCGGTTTGGCGGCTACGCCGCCAAATTTGATTTGCTGTAGCGGGCAAACGGTTTTGAATTTGACAAATCTATTCGATGTTTTGTATCAAGCATGGCCAGAAGATCATGTGTGCCAAGTTTCGAGATGATTGGACAAGATTTGTGATAGAAGTAGCATTTTGAGGGTTTTTGACATAAACCAAGATGGCGGACATATACGTCATGGCGCAATGACGTCATAGGGTGTGTTGAACTGGGCTTGGTTCAAGGAATCCAATGATACCTGGTTTGTGAATATTGGTCGAATAGGTCGAAAGTTATGAACATGAATGCATGCCCAACTTTGACCTGTTGGTGGCGCTAGAGCTGTTGGGCTAGCGACCTGAGATTGGCTCAATAAGCTAATGGGGCTGTCCTGAACCAGTGTGCCAAATTTCACAACTTTTCACCAAGCGGTTCTATGGGCTGCCATTGACTCCAATGGCAGCATAATAATAATAATAATAAGAATTCGTACGAAAACAATAGGTTGTCTCGCAACATAGTTGCTTGACACCCAATAATAAGAATTCGTACGAAAACAATAGGTTGTCTCGCAACATAGTTGCTTGACACCCAATAATAATAAGAATTCGTACAATAACAATAGGTTGTCTCGCAACATAGTTGCTTGACACCCAAATATAGCTGCGAGCAGCAATGTGGGTGTCAAGCATAATCGGACTCGGTAGGCTAATTCTGCCGGATGGACGCAATTGGCCTGGGGGCTACATGACGACCGCCTCGGAAATCGGCAATACCGACAGCCGGTGGGATGAGTAAATGGGAAAAAGGACCCCACCTAGAGGTAAGGGCGCAATGCAGTCTGCCTGACAGAACAAATGTCACAAATACATAGGGGTATTCGGAACAATATCCCTAAAAGAGACACCATGTAAACAAGCATCCCTTCTGGAGGTGGTTCGTGAAGCATCTGATCCAGTGGGAATTGCAGTTTATATTTTAAGTGGGCGGAATGGTAAATATAGTCATTGTTGCATTATACATTAAGTACCGCTTATCGCCACACGAGTGCAGTGTCTACCCATTAATGAGCGCCGTCAAGTTTGATTGCCTGTCACGGCCAAACGGTTTTGAATTTGAGAAAGCTGTTTAACACATTAGTTCAGCTTGGTCTGAAGATCATATATGCAGAGTTTCATGAAGATTGGACATAATTTGTGGCCTGTGGGAATTTACAACTGATTTTGACAACTTTCAACATGGCGGCCAAGTTCTGATGTTGCAATGAGAAATAATTTATATGCTATATGAGTAGGTCTGACAGTATCATCAGACATTGAAAATAAGTTTGAAATGTACTCATGTGAAGAGAGAGGAGTTAAAACACGTCTTCATTAATTATAGCGCCCCCTAGCGGTCAATGGTCACCAAATTCTTTGAGTGTCCCCATGATTATGTTATGGGTCAATGTATCAAGTTTGGTTATGATATGTCAAAGGGCTGCAGAGATATTGGCATGTTTCCGGTTTTCCGGCTTCGCGCTCGAATATCATTGGCTGTCGCGGATATTTCTGCAAGACGTAATATATGAGCTATATGGGGAGGTCTGATAGTATCACCAGACATTGAAAATAAGTTTTAAATGTACTCATGTGAAGAGAGAGGAGTCAAAACACATCGACATTAATAACAGCGCCACCTAGAGGTCAAGGGTCACCAAATTCATTCAGTGTCACCGTGATGCGGTCATGGGTCTCTCTACCAAGGTTGGTTATGATAGGTCAAAGGGCTTCTGAGATATGGGCTTACTTCCGGTTTGGCAACTTGGCGGTTAAATTTGATTGGCTTTAGCGGACAAACGGTTTTGAATTTGACAAATCTATTCGATGTTTTTTATCAAGCATGGCCAGAAGATCATGTGTGTCAAGATTCGAGATGATTGGACAAGATTTGTGATAGAAGTAGCATTTTGAAGGTTTTTGACATAAACCAAGATGGCGGAAATATACGTCATGGCACAATGACGTCATAGGGTGTGTTGAACTGGGCTTGGTTCAAGGAATCCAATGATACCTGGTTTGTGAAAATTGGTCGAATAGGTCAAAAGTTATGAACATGAATGCATGCCCAAATTTGACCTGTTGGTGGCGCTAGAGCTGTTGGGCTAGCGACCTTAGATTGGCTTAATGGGCTAATGGGGCAGTCCTGAACAAGTGTGCCAAATTTCACAACTTTTCGCCAAGCGGTTCTATGGGCTGCCATTGACTCCAATGGCAGCATAATAATAATAATAATAATAAGAATTCGTACAATAACAATAGGTTGTCTCGCAACATAGTTGCTTGACACCCAATAATAATAATAAGAATTCGTACAATAACAATAGGTTGTCTCGCAACATAGTTGCTTGACACCCAATAATAATAAGAATTCGTACGAAAACAATAGGTTGTCTCGCAACATAGTTGCTTGACACCCAATAATAGGAATTCGTACAATAACAATAGGTTGTCTCGCAACATAGTTGCTTGACACCCAATAATAATAATAATAGGAATTCGTACAATAACAATAGGTTGTCTCGCAACATAGTTGCTTGACACCCAATAATAATAGGAATTCGTACAATAACAATAGGTTGTCTCGCAACATAGTTGCTTGACACCCAATTAAAGCTGCAAGCAGCATTTTACGGGTGCCAAGCCTAAAGCAGACCAATAAGACCCTGTCAGACCATTAAGACTCTGAAGCAGACCATGAAGACCCTGTCAGACCTGTTTGCATACGGTTGATAACGCTGGTATAGCATCAGATTGGATCTGTTGATGGGCAAACAAAATGTCATGACCGTACGTCAAAAGGCTGAGTAGTTATGCTTCATTAAAGTTTTCAATTGATCGCTTTAGCGGCCCCTATAGTCCTATTTTGATGAACTTTAGCCTGGGTAACCATGACCTGTGCTTCTTTAAGTACACCAAGTTTGGTGATGATTGACTCAAGTTAACCCCGCCTTTAGTCACCTATCTTTCATTGGGCTAATTTGGACGTCCAACCGCTATTTTGATACAGGTTCTGGGTTTCATTGGATCATTTGCTGAACACGAGGAGATACAAATGTCTGCAGGATTTCATGACGGTAGAAGAAAAAGGTCAGATAATATGTCAGTCCGAAGTCTGAATATTCAGTTAATTGATATAGCTCCCCCTATCGCCCGTTCTGGGTACAATTTGGAGAATTTGCATTTTCAGTTAATTGTTTTACCGCTCCCAATAGCCCGACATGGATACAATTCCGAGGGGTTCATCTTGACCCATGTGCCTTTGAGTGCACCAAGTCGGATGAGCATTGGTTTAAGTTAACTTGCCTTTTGGCGTTGAGTTAATTTTGGACGATTTTCAGCCTCTGGCGACCATGTTGTTTTGTCTATCAACTTCAATTTACTCGAACAGTTGGAACTTTGGTCCCCAACAGCCACTAGGTTGGTTCCACTCTAAACAAACATTCCTTCTATGAAATGTGGTGATTTTTAGACACAGGCCACGCCCATTTCGATGCCTCGCCCTAATTGAAAATATGTTGACTCTGTCTGGTTCAGAATTTGATTCTGAAGAACTTTTTTATTGAACTCAAGATCATAGCAGTCCATTTTGATGTAGATATAAGCCTTTAAGTCTTTACGCGTTTTAAACAACACCCTTTTTAGAAGTCAATGGCTCCTGGGCGCTTTAGTTTTTTTATTCTACAGACTTTGCTTTATGTCAGATTGAAGACATTGGTCCATATAAAATAGGTGCTAAAGGATTTTTGTCTAAGTGAAATAACGTAGGATCCTTAAGGAATTTAGTAATAGGGCATATTTGTTCACCATGAGGATATGCATGTGTTAACAAACTATCATGACTCTAAGAAAAAGCGGTTATTGTTCAAAGTTTGCATTTTTGGACTGTTGCTATAGCGCCACCTTTGGGCCAATCAGTGTAATATTTATTCCCTCGATCATCAGACAGATTCCGCCCTGCAGAGCGGGTTTTATAAAGAGACAAAGACCATCCACACACCGGCAGGTCAAGTTCCACCTCTGATGATGTACCACTCAACAAAAATATAGATTTAGTTTTAACCCTTTAGAAATGGGTGTGAGGGGTTAAGGTAAGGGTTACCAAACTATAAAAGGTATCCTGTTAAGCTAGTAATAACACCATTGAGCCAAGGAATACAGCAGCACTAAGTAAAACCCCTACCTCTCAAAAAAATAGGTTGTATTCCACACGAATGCAATCCCGAGTGGATGATAATGAATCACTGGATCCCAGTGGATTAAAGGACAAAGAAGCTCCCCTCTTGTTAAAACAAAGCTGGCAGAGATCGTTTCTTTAAAAAGTAGAATCATGGTAACAACTCACCCACACCAGCAAGAGAAGAGATCAGACCCAGGTTGATGCATAAGTGTTTGTCCCTCTCCTTGATACCATCGATCATCATCTGACTTGCTCTCTCCCCTTTACCGATCACCATGTCGATCAGACAACGTGCTTGGTCCGCTCTGCTCCTCTGCTCCTCCATCACAGAGTCCTTTTCCTCAGAACTGAACACTTCATGATGATAAAGGTCATCCAGGAGACCTTTGATAACTGGGTCTGAAACTCCCTTCACAAATTCAGAACGGATCCCTCGAAGCTCCCCTGGAAGAGAAATCAAAAGGCAATCTGAAATGACAATGAGCAAACACGATACTTGATTCATTAAACTCATCTTTATTGGGGTAAAGATAAAACCGTTCGTTGCACCAACTTGTTCACTCACAACTCACAAGTGTCCTTAAAGCGAACAACATTGATAATTCATTTAAATCTGGTTTCTAATTCAGATCAATATTTCAACTTGAGGTCACGTGACTGCGAGGCGTGGCACGGTAACTTCCTCTGCAAGTGATAGACATTAACACCTTTATTTTTGCTCTAAATATTTGTAAACACACTTCAAAGTAACGGAAAAGGTGCCTAAGATAAGGACGCGTTAATGTCAGGTGTTGGAAATCGCAAAGAGAGTAGGCAAACTGTAAAGCCGCGTGATACCAGTTGGCGAGCTACCAAACAAATCATGGCAGACAAAGACACACCAGGCTGGGCTGTCCACATGATCACGTAGGTCACTGGCATTAGAGAATCGTTTAAACAAAGTTTTGATGAACTGAACGAATTGATCAACGGACTGAAAAAAGAAACACGAGCCACCTTAAGCAGAGTAACTAACGCAGAGAAGCGCACCAGCGCTATAGAGGATCAGATGGCCTGAGAGAGCACAACTTTAAACGACATGACAAAATAAATGGATTTATTGAAAAACCAATTAACCACATTCGAAGCTCACAGTTAAATAAACAACATAGTGTTGGTTGGCCTTGAGGAGGGGGCGGAAGCTGGCGATCCAGACAAGATGGTCAAGGGCATTCTGAGATATATTTTGGACTAAAAAGTTGATGACAGGGTCCCAGAAGTTGAAAGACATCATCGGAGTCTCCGTCCCCGCCCCGCCCCATCCGAACCTCCTCGCCCTTACCTAATGCGGATGCTTAGGTGGAATGACAGACAGGCTATTCTGAAAGCTGCGGGAAAGAAGAAGGAGCTAAGCTGGAGAGGAAGACGCCTCCAAGCATTTCAGGATCTACCTGTCAAGAAGCAGCGAGACATTTTTGCTGACATCAAGAAGAAACGGCAGTGAACTGACCTACGATATGGCCTATCCTTTAAGGCTGATTATCACCATCGAAGGGAATAAGCAGTGTTGGGAAAGTTCACTTTCTACGGGAACTAGTTCAAAGTTCAGTTCAAATTTTTTTAAATGAAATAGTTCAGTTAAACGATCATAATTCTAAATTTTTAACTAAGTTCACACTTCCAAAAAATGAATTAGTTCAAAGTTCTTTTTTTCAATATGTTGCTGTGAGCTATTAGTTACTTCTGGTATTTTGTAAATCCCATTGATTTCTGTTTGAAGACTCATTGCTCGTTGGCCGGAAACGGAAAGGGGGGGGGGGGTTCTACCACTACTGTTGAGACGGAGAACCGAGCGAAAAGACTACAACCAAACATAAACAGCCCCCCTTTCTGTTTCCGTCCAACAAGCAATGATTCTAGAAGGTATTCTGGTCTACTGAGCTAAGAGCTAGGGAGCTAACGTTATGGATTGTTCATATTTATAATTCGAAATTCGTCTCAGCCTGTATACCACAGAAACCCCATACCGGGTTGTCTGATTACAGTTTAATTCATTTTCCGAAATTTACCAGCTCTCGTTCGAAGAATAATCACCGCGGCATTCGTTTCAATGGGAATCGCGACGGTCTATAATTTCAACATAAAGTGTACATATTTATAATTTGAAATTCGTCCCAGCCTTTATACGACGGATACTATAGGGTCTATAGCATATTACCGCATTTTCTGATCACAGTTTAATGTCACAGTAAGCTGACAACACTGCAACTGCAAATTAACCACAAGGAGATTACCATGGCAACCGGTCAAACAATACAGCGTTCTGCACGCGCAAGGCGCGCATCCACCGTGTTGATAAACAAATAACCCTCATATTGAACGAAGTTAAAACAAGTGAGCGTGCCGTTCACAGACACCGGAATGAACGGGTTCACAGTAACGTTCATCAGGCAGTAATACAGTACGTTCAGTTCACGTTCGCCCAAAATATGAACAAGTTCATGAACTATCGTTCAATGAACGCGTTCAGGCACAACACTGAGAATAACCACATCTACGATAACCCCACAGACGCAGCCAACGACCTGAGTAGCAGACTTCCTACTATTTTTCGTTAACGTCCGCTGAGAGATGAGGTATGATTACATCAGCAAAATGTAGGCTCACCTTTGAATACCTTTCAACCAACAAGTCCGCAAAGTTTTACGACCGTATAGGTCGTTTGTACTGCTACTGATTACGACCCACTGGAGCGTATCAAGCGCCTCTACAGGTCGCGGGAGGTATGTATGCCACATATATGACCAACATGGCATTTGGTGAAATTGTTACGTAGCCATATTAATCGTTATTATCTGAATGGAAAATGCAATATTTTAGGACAGATACACCATTAAACGTGTTTTTAATGACATTTCTAGCGAGAAATGTACATTTTCCTTGCATAATCTTCAGTCAGTGAATGTGTATGATCTTTATTAATCTTTATTATCTGAATGGGAAATGCAATATTTTAGGATCGATTCACCGTTAAACGTGTTTCTAATAACATTTCTAGCGAGAAATATACTTTTTACTTGCATAATCTTCAGTCAGTGATTGTGTCTGATCTTTAGTTTTATAGTTATTAGGAAGATTTAATCGGCTCGCTCGCATGTTTCAACGACGTCAGGTTGCGAGGGACGCTGCTTTCGCTAAACTAGCAGCTCACGTGTTTCCTGTGTTTGTGTTATTAAACCGTTACTTTATGTAACTTTTAATGATATTGTAATAACCACAGGCGAAGTTAGCCTGATAGCAGGTTTATTGGATTCCACAATCGGACAGGCAGGCACAGCTCCACCGGAAAACTACAACAACCAAAACTCCCGCCCGGAGGGAAACCCCCGGAACCCCCTCTCAGAAGGCCCGCCCCTTCCTCCCAAACCCTGTGACGTGAAACACGTTTATCTGAGAGCCAACCCAGTCGCCAAAAGCATACGTTGACAGTGTACGTTTTCGTGAACACTGGATTACGTCGCATTTCAACATGAAATAGCGTGTTAGCACACACACACACACAAACACACACACACACACACACACACACACACACACACACACACACACACACACACACACACACACACATACACACACACACACACACACACACACACACACACATAATGCATTTCGCTGCTAAAACAACAACTTGGGCTGCTTCTAGGACATTTTGGGTGGATTTGGAACGGTATGTGGGCAGGACGATTTTTGCAGGCAGGACCTGGCAACCCTGCGCTGTTGCCCGAGGTGCAGAAATGCTCTGGAACAGATCTGGATCCACCATGGCCAAAATAATTATCATGAATAGCATGAATAGATTCATGCATTATCATTCAACTTGAACATGTGTTTTTACAGTTTATAGTGGTGGAGGGATGACGTACTTCAACCCGGAAGTGAGCGTCGACCTGGGTTTCCCTTGACAAAAAGCCAACGGGTTTTTCCATTGGATTTTGGATTATTGCAGAAAAATTAGCATCTTTGAAGCACCTCCACAAAAACTGAAAATAAATAAATAAATAAAAATAACTGTGCTCCAAAGAACGAAATGTAAACCAATGCATTCTGAATGGGAGTGTTTCTCCGATTTTTCCATGCTACACAGAACGAAATGTAAACCCATGCAAATAAAGACTTCATGGTCATAATAATTTAAATATCATTATTCTCCTCAGTGTGTAGGGTGGTATTCTATTTTTTTCAACGGGGTTGCATCCAGTCACTTGACCGTCATGGTTGCTATCGACCCGCCCCTCTAATCCTTACATGGCTCTAAAAACCACGCGGCAAAGGAGCTGCCGTCCATTGTGTTGTTTTTGTCGTAAAATAGGGTCCGATGGTTAAAAAATAGACAGATATTCCAAGGTATCCTTAAAAGGCAGCTTGGTTGTTTTTATTTTCTGCAGTTTATACTTCTTCTATAACCTATTTTTGAAAGCAAAACACCAAGCTCAATGATTTAACGAGGCAGAATTATTTGAAACAATTTATTAAATATATATTTGTGAGAGGTCATTCCTTCTCCTGAGTTTGCTTCCTATTTATGTCTAGTGTACAACCCTACTGTCCACAAGCATCACCCCCCCCTCCCCATATGGATTTGGAGAATTGTTGCCACGTCCCAGTGGTGGAGGTATCATATATATGAAGGAGGGCATTCAATTATACTACAATGATCAATTAGGAGGCCGAAGCCCGAAAGGAAGTGATGCAATAGGTGACTGCAGGTCGACCACATTTAAGTAAGCTGTACTTTGAGGTCTCTTATAGATCAAAGGGGGTCTCAAAGGACCCCCTGTCCTAGAAGCAGCCCAAGTTGTTGTTTTAGCAGCGAAATGCATTGTGTGTGTGTGTGTGTGTGTGTGTGTGTGTGTGTGTGTGTGTGTGTGTGTGTGTGTGTGTGTGTGTGTGTGTTTGTGTGTACGCTTCAACCTGTGGCTCCAGCCCTACAGGAAATGACTCAGCAAGTGCTCCATCTCGTTGCACCTGCACCCAGCGGCTCGCTTGCAAGATTTTGGCCTGAAGTTCTTCCCAGACCTACACCGTAGCCATCCAACCTGCATATCTGAGAATCAGGCCTCTATTTAATAATGACAAAAAGTTATGAGAGAAATACACATTAACTTTTGTCTCATAAGCGGCGTGGTGCCGGCTCCTTTTGACCTTTTGACCCCAGACTTCTGGGGGAATAGCTGAATCAATTCATTAGTCAATCAGAAGCATGTAAATATCTTCCCGGTGGCGTGACGGGGCAAACAAGTGTCCTTCAACATCTACGCTTCCAGGCGATTACAACGGTGCCACACATGAGCATATTCGAACATGTTTAATGGTAGTAATTAGCTGTTGAAATTGGAGGCCTTAATCAATAATGAGCAGCTATTGATTTGCTTCCCGATAGAAATTTGTGAAAAATGACATGTAATTTAGCATCTACACGTTGAGCTGAGTCCAATGACACCAAGCATGACACTCTAGCAAATTGTAACATTTATTTGACATGGTACACCTATGGTCTACGACATGATCTCGGTGTGGCAAGAGGGCGTGCTTGATCTCATTGGAGTCAGCTCAACGTGTAGATGCTAAATAACATGTAATTTGTCAAAAAATCTCCATCGGGAAGCAAATCTATAGCTGGTCCTTATTGATAAAGGCCTCCAAAATCGACAGCTAATTACTACCCCGAAACATATTCAAATATGATCATGTGTGGCACTGTTGCAATCGCCTCGAAACGTAGATGTCAAAGGACACCTTGTTTGCCCCGTTACGCACCGGGAAGATATTTTCATATCTTCGCATCGAAACTTGGGCCAAGTTTCGATGCGGGGGTCCCAGTTAGGCCTTAGAATAAGGTATTCAAATTTCAGGGCGGTAGGACGTTCCTATCTCAAAAACTGTTTTTCCACCACATTCTGAACCATTAGGTCTTGCAGGTAACACTTCTGAGGGGCTTTGTCCAAATGAGAAACTTTTTTGAGGGGCGTGACCTCCAACAGTACAGTAAATGTACATAAGACAGAGGTTAGTTTATAGTCCCCATTTTTTGTGGGATGGAGGTGTACATTTGTGGCTTAAGGTGTGTAGACACAGCTGGCCTGTGGCCACGTTTTTGAAGTCTGGGGTCAAAAGGTCAAAAGGAGCCGGCACCACGCCGCTTATGAGATAACAAAAAGTTAATGTGTATTTCTCTCGTAACTTTTGTCATTATTAAAGAGAAGCCTGATTCTCAGATATGCGTGTTGGATGGCTAGGGTGTAGCTCTGGGAAGAACTTCAGGCCAAAATCTTGCAAGCGGGCCGCTGGGTGCAGGTGCAACGAGATGGAGCACTTGCTGAGTCCTGTAGGGCTGGAGCCATAGGTTCAAGTTCAAGTTCAAGTGTACTTTATTGTCAAAAATCTATGTAACAGGGTTAGCACAGAAGTTTGAAATTGCGTTTGACCAGTCTCCAATGTGCAGTTTAACTAAAAACATTTAAATAAGACATTGACAATACTCTCACACACACACACACACACACACACACACACACACACACACACACACACACACACACACACACACACACATAGCAGCAGAAGTACAATCAGTGGTCACAAGGTGCAACAGTAAAGTAAAGTGCAACAGTAAAGTGCCAGTGGCATGGTGAAGTGACTATGGAATGTTCATGTGGTTTTCTAAAGTGTGTTGATGAGTCTGATGGCTTGTGGAAAGAAGCTGTTACTCAGTCTGCTTGTGCGGGACCGCAGGTTGCGGTACCGCTTCCCTGATGGTAGAAGGGAGAACAGACTGTGTGCTGGATGAGTTGTGTCTTTGATGATGTTCATTGCCCGCTTGGAACAGTGTGAAGTGTACAGTTTCTGAATGGTTGGTAGGGGTGACCTGATGATCTTTTCTGCTGTCCTCACCACCCTCTGCAGTGCCTTCTTGTCTGCAGCTAGACAGCTGCCGTGCCAGACAGAGACGTTGCAGGTCAGGATGCTCTCAATAGCACCTCTGAAGAAGGTGGTGAGGGCAGAAGTGGGGAGGTCAGCTCTTCTCATCCTTCTCAGGAAGTGGAGTCGTGTCTGCGCCTTCTTGACCAGCGCGGTGGTGTTGGTAGTCCATGAGAGGTCATTCGTGATGTGCACTCCCAGGAACTTTGTGCTTTTCACAGACTCTACTGCACTGCCGTTGATGATGAGTGGGATGTGTGTTGGTTGTTTCTTCCTGAAGTCTACAGTAATTTATTTTGTTTTGTTGACGTTGAGAAGCAGATTGTTCCTCTCACACCAGTTGATGAGTAGCTGTACCTCCTCTCTGTATGCTGAGTCATCATTTTCTTTGATGAGGCCCACCACTGTTGTGTCATCTGCAAATTTGATGATGTGATTCGTTTCAAATTTGGCACAGCAGTCGTGGGTCATCAGCGTGAACAGCAGGGGGGATAGCACACATCCTTGCGGCACCCCCGTGTTTATGATGGTGGTCGCTGAGGAGTTTTTTCCGACTCTGACTGTCTGCAGTCTGTTTGTAAGAAAGTCCAGCAGCCAGTTGCACAGTGAAGTGCTGATGCCTATTGTACTCAGCTTGTGCACCAGATGTTGGGGGATGACGGTGTTGAACGCAGAGCTGAAGTCTATGAACAGCATCCGCGCGTGACTGTTTTTGTTCTCCAGATGAGCCAGGCAGAGGTGGAGTGCTGTTGCTATGGCGTCATCAGTGGAGCGCTTGGGGCGGTAGGCAAATTGGTATGGATCCAGAGTAGTGGGGAGGGTGGATGTTAGGTGGAAGCGTATGCGTCCTTTGAGACCCCCTTTGATATATGAGACCTCAAAGTACAGCTTACTTAAATGTTGTCGACCTGCAGTCACCTATTGCATCACTTCCTAGGGCTTCGGCCTCCTAATTGATCATTGTAGTATAATTGAATGCCCTCTTTCATATATATGATACCTCCACCACTGGGACGTGGCAACAATTCTCCAAATCCATATGGGGAGGGGGGGGTGATGCTTGTGGACAGTAGGGTTGTACACTAGACATAAATAGGAAGCAAACTCAGGAGAAGGAATGACCTCTCACAAATATATATTTAATAAATGGTTTCAAATAACCCTGCCTCGTTAAATCACTGAGCTTGGTGTTTTGCTTTCAAAAATAGGTTATAGAAGAAGTATAAACTGCAGAAAATAAAAACATCCAAGCTGCCTTTTAAGGATACCTTGGTATCTGTCTATTTTTTAACCATCGGACCCTAGTTTACGACAAAAACAACACAATGGACGGCAGCTCCTTTGCCGCGTGGTTTTTAGAGCCATGTAAGGATTAGAGGGGCTGGTCGATAGCAACCACCATAGCAACCATGACGGTCAAGTGACTGGATGCAACCCCGTTGAAAAAAATAGAATACCACCCTACACACTGAGGAGAATAATGATATTTAAATTATTATGACCATGAAGTCTTTATTTGCATGGGTTTACATTTCGTTCTGTGTAGCATGGAAAAATCGGAGAAACACTCCCATTCAGAATGCATTGGTTTACATTTCGTTCTTTGGAGCACAGTTATTTTTATTTATTTATTTATTTTCAATTTTTGTGGAGGTGCTTCAAAGATGCTATTTTTTCTGCAATAATCCAAAATCCAATGGAAAAACCTGTTGGCTTTTTGTCAAGGGAAACCCAGGTCGACGCTCACTTCCGGGTTGGCCAACATACGTCATCCCTCCACCACTATATACTGTAAAAACACATGTTCAAGTTGAATGATAATGCATGAATCTATTCATGCTATTCATGACAATTATTTTGGCCATGGTGGATGAAGATCTGCTCCGGAGCATTTCTGCACCTCGGGCAACAGCGCAGGGTTGCCAGGTCCTGCCTGCAAAAAACGTCCTGCCCACATACCGTTCAAAATCCACCCAAAATGTCCGAGAAGCAGCCCAAGTTGTTGTTTTAGCAGCGAAATGCATTATGTGTGTGTGTGTGTGTGTGTGTGTGTGTGTGTGTGTGTGTGTGTGTGTGTGTGTTAGCGTGCGTGCGTGCGTGCGTGCGTGCGTGCGTGCGTGCGTGCGTGCGTGCGTGCGTGCGTGCGTGCGTGCGTGCGTGCGTGTGTGTGTGTGAGTGAATGTGCTTAGCACGCTATTTTATGTTGAAATGCGACGTAATCCAGTGTTCACGAAAACGTAAACTGTCAACGTATGCTTTTGGCGACTGGGTTGGCTCTCAGATAAACGGGTTTCTAAGATGATATTTTAGCGTCACAGGGTTTGGGAGGAAGGGGCGGGCCTTCTGAGAGGGGGTTCCGGGCATAGTTCCGGGGGTTTCCTTCCGGGCGGGAGTTTTGGTTGTTGTAGTTTTCCGGTGGAGCTGTGCCTGCCTGTCCGATTGTGGAATCCAATAAACCTGCTATCAAGCTTACTTCGCTCAATACCTCGCCTGTGGTTATTACAATATCATTAAAAGTTACATAAAGTAACGGTTTAATAACACAAACACAGGAAACACGTGAGCTGCTAGTTTAGCGAAAGCAGCATCCCTAGCAACCTGACGTCGTTGAAACATGCGAGCGAGACGATTCAATCTTCCTAATAACTATAAAACTAAAGATCAGACACAATCACTGACTGAAGATTATGCAAGGAAAATGTACATTTCTCGCTAGAAATGTCATTAGAAACACGTTTAATGGTGAATCGATCCTAAAATATCGCATTTCCCATTCAGATAATAAAGATCATACACATTCACTGACTGAAGATTATGCAAGGAAAATGTACATTTCTCGCTAGAAATGTCATTAGAAACACGTTTAATGGTGTATCTGTCCTAAAATATTGCATTTCCCATTCAGATAATAACGATTAATATGGCTACGCGCGTCCCGAGCAACCACGAGCGTCCACGAGCGGCCCCGAGACTTCAGAATGTCGTTATTTGTATCAGGGGTAAGATGGCGGACGGCAGTGAGTGAGACGTGTGGGTCCGACTCTCTTGGGGAGAAAGAATGATTTTATACCCCTAATCAACTCGTTGCTAACTACAAATACGTTCTCTTTATATGTCGATGTTGATTTATTACGCTATCTGCCGTTTGGGACTTCTAGGCAGGCTTGCGTGAGTTAACCCAAACAAACAAACAAACTGCGTGAGTTAACCCAAACAAACAAGGAAACAATTCCAAACTCCTGTGTATGTCTCCTAAGACCCGAGCCACACCAGTGATGGAGAAAATTCAGGCAACGCTGGACACGCTGGTGGCATCGAACGCCAATCTTACCAGTAAAATGGATAAACTAGACGCTCTTTCCAAGAAAATGGACAAACTAAACACTTCAGTGAATTCTATCGGTGCGCGGCTGGAGTCAACCGAGGCCAACTTGCTTTTTCAAACCAACAAGGTGGCAGCTCAAGAGTTGGTCATTAAAGCCCTGGATCATAAACTTGAAGAAGCGTTAAACGCAATTGACAACCTTGAAAATCAATCCAGGCGAAGGAATCTCCGGTTGCTGCACCTGCCAGAGAAGAGCGAGGCAGGCTACAACATGGAAGCCTACCTGGCTAAGACCCTCTCCGCTCTCCTATCCATTCCACTGAAAGAGCATGACATCGAATTTGCCCATAGGCTTGGTCCATTGGTCGAGCAATCCAGACCCCGCACGGTGATATTCAAGCTTCACCATCTACAAAAGAAGATCTCCATTATGGAGGCAGTGAAATCCACCCTGTTTGAGCTCAAGGCCCTTCCCGGCGTGAAGCTACGGATTACGGAGGATATGTCGGTTCGTCGGAGGAAACTTCGGGACCAATACTGGCCGCTGCGCGAGCAGCTCCATGGCAAAAAGGTAAAGACCAGAGTCCGGGACCCAGGCACCCTCCTTGTCTGGATTGGCAACAAACAGTTGAAGTTCGGGAGCTTAGAGGCGGCCACGACCGCTCTGAAAGTTCAATTCCCCGACCTGAAATAGACTAGAGCCAGCGCTATTACATGCCTTTTGGGGAAATAAGAGTAGGCCTAAGTTACGAGTAGTACTGCTCCCCCATTATCTTTTGGTTTTTCTGTCCAGCCTATTTCTATTTTTTCCCTTATTCACTTCGTGGACTGGCCATTTGGGACTTCAAAATATTCTAATTGTTTATCGCTGTACAAGTCTGTACTTAAAATATTGCTAAAATAAAAAATAAAATAAAAAACAATGTCGATTGCACAGCCTTGTCGAAGTGAGTTGCATGCCAGACGTTGTTTTTTGTTGTTGTTGTTTTGCCTCCTTTTTTGGTTGGTTGGTTTGCTTGATTGTTTTGTCCTGGCTTTTGTTTTGTTGGAGGCTATAGGCCTGTATACGGTTATACGGTTCTCTGTGTATATTGACCATTGACTGCTGAAAGTCCAATGTCATTATTTGTTTATTTATTTATCTTCATTCATTCTTTCTCCCCCTTGGAGTTTTCCTATAGGGACCCGCCTTCTAGTGTTAGGTGGGTGGGTTATGATAGGCTTACATGGTTGCATCTGGCAATATCCATGTATCGGTACTGTTTTGTCTTGTCTTGTGGGAGTGTGTGTGTGTGTGGGAGGGGGGGGGGATTCACTTGCTGCTGTGTTCCGTGTATGTGTGTGCGTGTGTTGGTATTATGTGTGTGCGCGTGTTTGGCTGCGTGTGTGTGTGTGTGTGTGTGTGTGTGTGTGGGGGGGGGGGGGGGATACAGGTCTTGCTCTGCCTGCTCTTTTTCTGTTATTTACAGCTCATATCTTATCTAATGTACCACCACCTGAATGACTAAATTAACCGTGATTTCTTTTAACGCACGTGGCCTTAATTTGCCCCATAAACGCACAAGTTTTCTGGATGTACTAAGAAGAGAGAGAGTGGACATAGCCTTGGTCAGCGAATCCCACTTGCTTCAGAAAGATGTCCATAAGCTACAAAATAAACATTACGTTGTAAAGACAAATGCTTCAGCCCTCAATAAAACAAAAGGCGTAGTAATTGTGGTCCGATGGTAGAATCACTTTTATGAAAACCATCATAGAAAACAAGAAAATTGCATTTTTATCTATTTACGCACCTAACAGCTTTGATCCTGATTTCTATGTACGTTTGTCCAATTTCATGCATGACCTGTCTGATTACCGATTATTTATTGGGGCAGACTTTAATGCGGTTTGGGACCACTCTGTGGACAGGACGGCTGTAGTAGAGGGCAGTGATCAGAGATCAGCGTCGGTTGCATTGAGGAAATGGGCTCAGGAATTTTCAGTAATAGATATATGGCGCGTTACCAATCACAATAAACAAGACTTCTCGTTTTTCGATTCACTTTCCAGAATAGACTTCATTTTCCAGAATAGACTTCATTTTTGTATCGAAGGATCTCCTCGAAAAGGTAAGCACGGACATGATCCCCCTGGCCTTCTCAGATCACAAGGCTGTCATCTGTAGGGCTAACCTTTCCGTATCTCGTGACCGCGCCCCACGCTGGCGCTTCAATACCTCTTTGCTGCGCAATGAGAGCTTTTTGGTGCAACTTGAATCTGGCCCAGCAGAATTCATATCTTTTAACTTGCATTCAGTAGAGGACAATCGTAACCTATGGGATTCTGTAAAAGGCTATATTAGAAGTAACTGCATATCGTTTTCCTCTAATTTAAACAAAACGCGTCAACGCAGGATTCTTGAGCTGGAGGGTGATCTCGGGCAACTAGAAGGTACTATGCACAACAACGTAACTCCTGACTCAATCACCCAACGTAATAAAATAAAAGAGGAGCTGAATTCCCTATCCCGACAGCACGCTGAATTTCTTATCCATCATACGCGCCAGCACCATTACTTTGAGGGGGCCCGCCCCAGCCTGTCACTTGCCTTAAGCCTTCGTGCCAGTGAAAACTTTGCGCACATACCCGCCATTAAAACACCAGCTGGCGCTCTAGTAACGGACCCCAAATTAATTAATGAGACATTCCGCTCCTTTTATTCCAACTTGTATAGTTCTGAAGTTCCTCATGACTCTTCTAAATTTGATTTATTTTTCAAGAATTTAAATCTTACTAAATTGCTGCCCCATGAGGCTACGTCTCTGGACAAACCATTTCGAATTGGAGAGGGCTTTACGCAGTCTTAATAAAGGCAAATCGGCGGGTTTTGACGGAATTCCTCCAGAACTATATTTACAGTGTTGGTCTCAACTTGGCCCTCTATTGCTGAACATGATCAATCATGCCATTTCAAGTGGTTCCTTTTCAAGAGATGTTAACACCGCTACAATCACCTTACTCCATAAAAAAGGGAAAGACCCAAATGAATGTGCAAATTATCGTCCTATATCGCTCTTGAATGCTGACGTTAAACTTTTTGCTAAAGTGCTTGCACTAAGGCTTGAACCCCTTATGAATAAGCTCATTCACCCTGACCAAACTGGCTTCGTAAAATCTCGCTTATCCTCTGATAATGTTCGCAGACTTTTGCACATTGTCGAAGCTTCAGCTGAGGTCCAAACGCACTGTGCTGTATTATCTCTGGACGCAGAAAAAGCTTTTGATCGCCTTGAATGGCACTATTTATGGGCTGTCCTTCAGCATATGGGATTTGGTATCCATTTCATCAACATGATTAAAACGCTCTACGCCTCCCCTTCAGCCATGGTAATGACTGGCAATATCTGTTCTTCGTTGTTTCCAGTGGGCCGCAGCTCTAGACAAGGCTGCGTTCTTTCTCCACTTTTATTCATTTTATCTTTGGAACCTCTGGCCCAGACGGTGCGTCAGGCAACCCATACTCCTGTTATTGTCCATGGAACAGATCAATTCATCTCTCTTTATTGTGATGATATTTTGCTTTATCTTGGTGATGCAATTAAATCTACACCACATATTTTGTCTATATTTGATAAACAAAATAAACTAAGTCAGCTCTCCTTCCTCTAAACGACACTATGAGGCATGCTTCCTTACCAAACATTATTCCAGTAGTTGACAATTTTAAATACCTAGGTCTATCGATTTTTCCTTCATTACAAACTACAGTCTCGGTTAATTATAACTCGACTCTCAGGCAGGTGGAATCCGATTTGGAGCGTTGGTCGTCCATTCCTAATTCATTTCGAGCAAGAGCTTCTATCGTAAAGATGAACATCCTACCGCGAGTCAACTTCTGTAGTTCAATGCTTCCCTTAGCTCCCCCAGTTGGTCACTGGGATAAACTACATACATTTGTTTCCAGGTATGTCTGGAAAGGGAAACGCCCACGGATTAAAATGTCTATTTTGCAGAGGCACAAACTCTCAGGTGGCCTTGGACTTCCAAATTTCCAGTTTTATTTTTGGTCCTCAACCCTTCGTTCTCTTCATACCTGGTTAGACCCAGAGGCTCAGGTAGCCTGGCGTTCATTAGAGGAACATCTAGTAATACCACATAGGCTTCAGGATGTTATTTACTCAAACATCCCTCTCAAAATGTGTAAATCCAAATTTGGCTCTTTAATCTCACATCTTGTTGCCATATGGAGAACTGTGGAATCACACTCTAGCAATCACTTTAAATTCCATCCTCACCTTCCTTTATTTAATAATTTCGCCCTTTGCTTGGGTGGCCACCCGATGTCCTTCCCTCAGTGGAGGGATAAAGGGATTAATACCCTTTCCGACATTATGTCAGATAATGCGCTCAGATCTTTTCAGGACTTGAAATCGCATTACAATTTACCCGGCACCTCCTTTTTCTTCTACCTACAACTCCGCAGCGCCTTACGGGCATACGGAGTCCCCTGGGGTGAAAACATGGTGCCTCATCCAATTCATAAAATATGTGGCAGTTCATCTACCAAAGGCTTGGTCTCTGCTCTATACACATTTATGTCCAAACATGCAGAAAAACCTTTGCAAGTGGATAGTCGCTGGAGCCATGATCTCTCAATTGCACCTTCTTCAATCAATTGGTCCATAGTCTGGTCAAAGCTTGACCTATCTTCGCGTAATCCCAACCATCAGATGATTCACTACAATTTCATACACAGACTCTACTGCACTCCTCATATATTATTCTTGATTAAATTAAATCCATCTCCTAACTGCCAGCTATGCTCTCTAGGTACTATAGGTACCTTTGTTCACATGGTTTGGGAGTGCCCTGGGGTGAGCGACTTTTGGAGTATGGTATCCAATAGGATGTCTATAGTACTTGGGCGTACCATCCCCTGCTCCCCAACTATCTTATTGCTGAGTGATTTTACGGGTCTAGATCTTTCTCTGATGCACCAACGCTGGTTTTTGGTAGGCCTTACTGCTGCTAAAAAGCTTGTAGCACTGAGATGGAAAGCTCCTCATGACCTGTCCTACCAACATTGGGTGAACACAGTCATAGATCTGGCTAAATTAGAGAGATCTGTGGCCAGCATGCATGGCGCCCAAGCTAGAAATATTAACTTATGGTCCACCTTTATTAACAGTATGTTGGGAGGGTAGTCATGGCTTACTGTATCTACACCTTACTCACTGCTTTTTCATCCTTTTCCTTTTCTTTTTGTTTCTTTATCTATTTCACATGTTAGTATTAGGCCTATTGAACAAATTTGCTGAGTGTCTCAAATTATTGATTCTGTTTTTGTGGGAGGCAAGACCTGGGGATGGGTGGGCTTGGGGGGGAGGGGGGGAGTATGGTTGAGTATTATATGTGTTATGTTGTCTTACTTGTGTATATGTGTAACTGTTTCTTGTATGAAATATAAAATACAATAAAAAATTGATCACAAAAAAAAAAGAATGTCGTTATTTGCATGACCGCTAGAGGCGCTACATTTTGATACGCTCCAGTGGGTCGTAATTTGGGGCGGTACAAACGACCTATGCGGTCGTATTTTCTAGGAGGACAGGCTGCTTTCAACAGCCATTCTGTAATACCATTGTCTTTGTGTCTTTTCTAAAGCGATTAAATTGCTCTGGTTAGACCATGAGCGTGCGTCATGAGAATTTCCGTGCATAATGATGCCAGAGACGTACCCTTCTTGTATTTTTATTTAGAGCGATTATCATTATCATCATTACAATCTATTGTTAGGTGGGGGTCTGATCACTGCAGCAAGGTCAGCTGTGCCTTAATATTAGTTCACGGACAGGGAATGGACTAAAATTTGTTCTCCTTCTTGTTATGTGTGTATCTGCCTTTCAGCAATCTCTTTGTATGTTAGTTGCTTATCCCCCATCCATGTGCGTGCAGACCCTTTATAATTCCAGGGCAAATTTTTGTTAATTCTTTTCTTAATTATTATCTGCTCCTGTAAGCAAATTAATGGGTAAAGTTTTTCAAGGTAGAAGAGGATATTATGACCACAATTGAACTACTGCGCTGGAATGTAAAAGGGATTTCCAATAAAACAAAGAGATATAAAATAATAACACATTTGAAATCCCTGGAAAGTGATGTGGCAATGTTACAGGAGACACATTTAAAGAATACAGAAGCTGTTAAGTTAAGAAAGAGATGGGTCGGTCAGGTTTTTTCAGCACCAGGTACAGGGGCCTCTAGAGGTGTCCGTACTTTAATAGCTAAACGCTTATCTTTTAGGTTAACCCAAGAAACAGTGGACAAAGATGGAAGATATATTATTATACCGGGTTTCTTACACAACATAAAGTGCACTTTGGTAAATGTTAATGCTCCTAACATAGGGCAGGCCAAATTTCTTCCCAGACTAAATTTCTTTCTAGACTTTTCTGCTGATCCAATTGTTATTGGGGGAGACTTTAACCTGGTTAGCGATCCTGCAGTAGATAGATCTAGATAGATCTATCCCCACACTCCCTACTGATAGGTCTCTCTCTGTAGAATTTAAAGAATTAAACAAATCTTTGGCAATGTCTGACATATGGCGTGTTTTGAACCCTTGTGTGCGGGAATATAAATTATATTCTGTTAGGCCGACGATACTCAACTATACATCACCACCAGAGCCATTACTCCTGCCATCCTATCAACTCTCACCAACTGTCTCACGGACATCAAAACCTGGATGGACCACAACCTCCTCAAACTCAACGGCAATAAAACTGAAGTTATCATCTTCAGCCCAAAAACCATCATCCCCACCTCCCGGAACTTCTCACTTTGCAGATGGTCACTCTGTCACTCCCTTCCCCCCTTACAGAAACCTCGGCATCATCATGGACCCCACGCTCTCCTTCAAGTCATACATAAACAGCGTCAGAAAAACATCCTTCTTCCACATCCGTAACATTGCACGCCTTCGACCCACCGTTTCCTCCTCAGCTGCCGAAACACTAATCCACACCATCATCACTTGCAGACTTGACTATTGCAGACATTCTGTCTGGCCTCCCCTCACCTTTTATTAAAAAATTGCAATATGTTCAAAACTCTGCTGCCCGACTGCTTACTAACTCCCCCTCCAGAGAACACGATTCTCCTCACCACCTACAAAGCGCTGAACAACTTTGCACCCTCGTACATGACAGATCTCCTCCATCGCCACTCCCCCACTCGCCTCCTACGCTCCGCATAAGTCAATCCCGCAAGTGATGAAATTAATTGAGGTTTTGGGGAAGTTTTCAGGGTATAAGGTGAATTTTAATAAGAGGGAAGCCATCCCATTAATTCCTATGACCTACTCTTCACACCTTGGTCCAGCCCCCATTCAATGGAAGCCACAAGATATGAGATATCTAGGAATCAACATTAAGACTCCCATAGAGGACGCATTTGATTAAAATGGCCCTCTCCCCCTTAAAACAATTAGGGAGGACAGTAAAAGATGGACAGTTCTTCCCATTTCATTATGAAGAGCAGAAGTGGTGAAAATTAATATTTCACCAAGATTATTATTTCTTACATCAGCAATTCCTCTTAAATCCCCTCTTTACTGGTTCAAATAAATTATTAAATGATTCTCTGATTTCTTGTGGAGTAATTAAAAAGAAGAATCAGCTACAAAAGACTATCCAGATCGAGGAAAATAGGTGGATTGGGAGTCTCAGATATTTTTTATTATTTTTATCTTGTTTATAATGCTAGGTTTCCTTTGTTGTGGACCTATACAGGCCAGAGTGAGTTAGGAATGGGTTGAGGAAACAATTTTAACCAGCCAAGACAAATCTTTCTCCCTCACCGCTTTATGGCATTACCCAAAAACCAATTTGAAAATAGTCAATCCTCTTATTAAATTTTCCTGTGAGGTAATAGTTACACAGAAGCGTTTCCCTTTCAATGGAGCATACTTACCTTCATGCCCTATATGGAGTAACCCCTATTAAAAGCGGGTGGAAAACATTAACAAACAAATCTGATACCCCAACATAACCCTACACATCTGGATCAAACCATTTAACCTGATACCCCCACAATAACCCAATATTTCTGGATCAAACAATTTAACCGGATACCCCAACATAACCCCACATATGTTGATCAAACCATTTAACCTGATACCCCCACACAATCTGGATCAAACCTTTTACCCTCATTCCCCACGATAACCCTTCATATCTGGATCAAACAATTGAATCCGATACCCCCACAACAACCCTACATATCTGGATCAATACCAACGCAATAACCCTACATCCTGTATCGGGATGAAAACCATTTAACCCCCAAGAGGAAAGATATCTCCACATTGAAGTAAAAAAGTTAGAATTTAGTCTGAACAGAACAAATAATAGTCTCATACTGTTCATAAAATTAGAAATTCTCCTGTTGTTGTTGTTAGGGCCAATTTATTCTTAGTTTTATTTTATTGAAAATTACCTCCCACTGCTGGCACTTTTATGTTGGTTTGAGATGCCTCCTGGAACTCAATATAGGTAAACAGGATGTGAGGCCCATTAGGGGGCCGCATTAGGAACACGCCATACAGTCTGGAGCGATATCGCTTTTTGACCATGAATGCAAACAAGAATACAAACAAGAACACAAATGCAAACACGTATACAAACACGAATAATAATAGCCAATACGCCCCTCCTCTCTGGAGGGGCGTCTATCTTTAAGCTCAGGAGGTATACCCATAGAGCGGTCACTCTTCATGGAGACACAGCTGGGTCCAGGGGAGTCTGCTCCCTCCTGCTGCTCTGGGCTTTAACACACACACACACACACACACACACACACACACACACACACACACACACACACACACACACACACACACACACACACACACACACACACACACACACACACACACACACACAGCTGTTACTCAGACTAATGATGGAGTCATCATTGCTGAGCTCTGAGATGGACAACATTCACAGACAGAGAGATGCTCTTCTTACCTCGTAGCTTTGCTCTGGCGGCCATGTTCCCCAGACAGAGTGGTTTTAGGGGTAGAACTCCCATCCTCTCTCTCCTCATCCATAGTAGACTGGAGACCTGGACACAAACACAACTCCTTCTGAACTTTAGCTGTTTATTGAGAGAGAAGATCATTGTGACTGCGTCACACTAACGCCTCCTTTCCACATACGTACATTCTCGTATGCGATCCAACCGTCTCCGACAGAAAGTCCATTCATTCCGATGTGATTCTCCGTAATGTCAGTTTTTCCTCCGAGACTCCTCCCCTCCGTAAAATTTCTGTCCGGTATGTCCGTAATACACGTTCAAAAAATTTAACTTTCGTCGTCGTTTTACGGAGATACCGTATGAAAGTTTTTATGTTTGTTCCTGGAAGGCCAAACTCCTCGCCGATCTCTTCCCAAGCCTGGTTGGTTTTGTTTTTATCTCTGTATATGTCGATCCTCATGTTCCAAAGTACCGGTCTCCTAAAAACGGCCATTATCATACGTTCCCCAATCTTTTTGGCTGACCGTAAATAAATTCATGTCCGTACGTAAAACACTAGCGCCCCCTTCCGTAAATTTACGGAAGCACGGATACGAAAAACATACGTATGTGGAAACGAGGCGTAAAGCATTATGGACGTCATAGAACATAAATATGAACCCCATGATATAACCACACTGCCCTCACCACAGTACAGATGTGTACAGCAGCTGCAAACTGAGAGATGAGAATTAAACACCTTGGAGACTGTAACAGTTCTTAAACTAAAACCCAAAAAAGTAGATGCAATAGCCTTGAAAAATTCTTCGTGTTATAATTTAGGGCTGAACGATTAATCGAAATCAAATCGAAATCGCAATGTAATAGAATGCGGTAGGCAAATCGCAAAGGCTGCGATAAAAAAAAAAAATAGTGATTTGTTACCGTTACTGACTGGAAATCAGTACGATTCATTCATTTTATTTTTATTTTACAATTCAATAGTTAAATAAAGAAGTTTATAATATAAATTAATCTCAATCTCGGCCTGGCCTAAAGGAAAGAGCAGTTTTTATGTTGACTGCTTTCAATGTTGTGTTGGTCATACTAACGAATGATTTATTTATTTCTTATTGAATAATACACAACATTGGGACCTAATAAATTATAAAAATCGCACATTAAATCGCAATCGAAATATTGGTCAAAATTATTGACCAGAACTATTGAACTATTTCTCCACTGAAACAAAGTCTGAGTTCTGTCACTTCACACTTCACAGATCCCATAGACCGTAAATCTACTGGTGAAGCTCAACACATCGATATGGTATCCTCGTATGACCAACGATTCTCTCTCTCGCTCTATGGCTCCAGCTGTGGTTTAAGCCATAGGAATCGAGTCTAGACCCCCATCTATTAAACTGTAGATCCCCAGTTGCTAGCCTAAGTACTCCCTTTCAATTTGAATTTCCCTTCAGTGCTACAAATGAAATGTGTACGAGAGTCTGGTAGGACCAGGCTACAGTCGCTACGCACACATATTTAACTTAAATATCAGCACATTCAAATGACTTATGTCCTTCTGTCCTTCTTTTGATTTGGAGTAGCATCAAGACAAATGAATCACTTGAATATTGAACGCATGCAGCGTTCAATTTACCGCACGGGTCAGAATAGAAAAGCAGTGAAACATGAACTAACGTTGTATTCTCTACAGTAAACTCATTATTATATACCAGTAACCTAAAGACAATATAAACGGTAGTAAACTGGTTGTTCATTATTATATACCAGTAACCTAAAGACATTATAAACAGTACACTGGTTGATCATTATTATATACCAGCAACCTAAAGACAATATAAACGGTAGTAAACTGGTTGATCATTATTATATACCAGCAACCTAAAAACAATATAAAGGGTAGTACACTGGTTGATCATTATATTCCAGCAACCCACAGACAATATAAACGCTAGTCAACTGTCACCCTACCTTACCTTATCTACTCCGGGATTAAAATGCGTCCATACGGAATAAAGTTGTAAAAGTATGAATGTAAGGGAAGAAACAGAGGTTAAAGTTTTCATAAAACAAGTTAATCAGGTGAAAGGTTTTAAAATCGGAGGAAGAAAGGCTGCTCGCTACGACGAATAGTTAGACGAGGAAGTTCAAGGAGCCGCGCCTCTCAGTGAGTGTCACGTGTTTTCTGGATAAAAGAAGGTGCGCGCGCACACAGACACAGACACAGATGGTGCCATGCCGTAATTCCGACGCCTCATTGTTCCGACGTCTCAATGGTCCGAAATATTTCCCATTAGATCGACATGCCACTATGCCGACGGTTCAATGTTCCGAAAACGGAACCCATTGGTCCGAAGGTCCGTTTGTCCGACTTTTCAAAAAGGAGGCGCATTACACCGGGATTCCACCGGACGCGTACGCGCCGCGGAACGGCTGCGTCCTTATGGCGAGTGGATTGTGCCAAACCTAAGGATTGTGCGAGTGGATAGTGCCAGGATTCCCTGGAGAAGGATAACAACGTGTGAAATGCACGTGTGGAGAAGCTACGCCGCTGCCGTGGGGAGAGGATATGCACGCCGCCGCCGTTGGGACTGGGGTTCGATTCCCAATCTATATATATATAATTTTTTTCTTCATTATTTTCTGGTATTAATATATCCAATGACTTGTTGATGAATAAGTTGATGACATTTTATAAAAAACGTTAGTTTCTATGTGTCAAAAAGACAAACTGTTTTAAAACAGATCTAAAAAATGTTTTGATGATTGTATGGGCATGATGTCACTTCATAGGGCAGAGGGGTAGGCCTATTCCACAAAGCCGGTTTTATCACATAACCGGGCAAATTAAACCAGGGTTTGCGGTAACCCTAGGTTTTCCGTTCCAAAATGAACACGGTATGTTAGTTACTATAGCAACATATACTCTGAATCAAACCTGGTCGGAGCAGGTTTTCTGCAGGTTATGTTTGGAACATAACCCGGTTTTGGGTATTTAATAGGGCTGTAACGATACACAAACTCACGATTCGGTTTGTATCACGATTTTTGACCCACGGTTCGATACATCCCACGATTTTTTGAAATTTAAAAAGCATTTTATTTAAACAACACTTATATACCAATTAACTTAATGTAACATTTAATAACAAATAATTTGGAACACTGAACAGATTTGAACAGAAAGAATACTATTAAAGTATAGCTAAATGAATAAAGAAATAACGTGTGGGAGGATGCTTTTTTCAACTGTTTGGTTGGTTTAGTCAAATATCCTTATTAGCACTTCTTATTAGGCTATGTAGCTTAAATAATGACATAATCAGGCCGTATAGAATGCAACATGTTTAATAGCCTAACTTTCAATAGATGGAGAAAAACCTGAATGTCATGAACGTCGCAATAACGAGGCGTTACGAGTAGCATATGTGTGTGCGCCAGAATGGCAATGTGCGTATGCGTGTGTGAGTGACGTCAGCGAGTGAGTGGACGAGCGAGGAGAGCGAGCGGTAGCGCGTGTGTCTAGTGAAGAAGCGAACGAGTCCGGTAGAATAAAGTACCCATCCTGTCAATAATCGGTGGCCGCTTCATTCCGACCTATAAGCAGACAAACTGCCAGTCAAATCACACAAAACACTAGAGCAGTCATACTCAAGTAGCGGCCCGCGGGCCTTTTGTGGCCCGCGGGGTGTCTATTAATGGCCCTCGAGCTGTTTTGAAAAGTTTTTTTAATTATTAAAAAAAAAAAAAAAAAAACGTGCTGGGCGCTCTTATTTTGAAACCGCGCGCCGCGATCTCAATACGAGGCTGGGGGTTGCAACGATAAACAGATAGCACTCCAGCCCACAGACCGCTCCAGCCCTCCTAAACTCGAGGCAGACAGTCCATCTCAGCAGCAGTCAAGGCCGATTTAGGGTCGTTTTAGACGCAGAGACGTAAGCACGTAATTTACACAAGGGACTTGTTTTAGACAAGTTTTGATTTACGGTTCCTTTAAAGTTCCTCAAGGATTGCGCATGTTGCAAGGGGATTCTCCGCCAGAACAGTAGGGGGAGCAACGAACGAATCTGTGGGCGTGGAAGTAGAAATCTGTGGGCGTGGAAGTGGAAATCTTCATCTCCTTCTTCAAAATTCTTCATTCGCTTCTGTCACGGCCTTTTAAAAATGGCGCTATTATGCTATAAAACCGGAAATGTGAGACTCCTGAAAGGATGTGGTTAGCTGGCCAATCACAGTCTTTGCGAGCTGCGTAGGGCCGTAGTGTTTCAGTCGCATAGTCAGGAATTTTGGCCGACGCACGTAAGGGGGGATATTTTACCGCGCAAGGGGGGGTTATGTATCTTACGTGCTTACGCGTTACGTCTAAAACAGAGCATATATCGGCCTCAGTCACACGTATACCGACCGGCCCCTTGAGTCACTGAATTTTTTTTTTGTGGCCCCTCATCATTTCTACTTGAGTACCCCTGCACTAGAGACAGGATCACACAGGCCCCCTCTGGATAAATGTCGTTCATATCGCATATGAGCACTTCGACGGCTGTGGAGAAATGCGATCCTCCGTAGCCACGGAGGATTGCAGTCGCATACTTACGGCATCGATAGGAGGTGGCGCTGTCAGCAGACTATTATTTAGACAAATTATTAGCAAATTTCAATCGGACAATTTGACCGCAGAGTTAGAAAGGGCGTATCGCGCTTCTGCCTTCTCACACCGCGAGACAGGTTCGTGGCTTTGAGTATCGCGATTTTCGGTTTGATACGCGTATCGTTACAGCCCTAGTATTTAAAGCTGCGTTCACCGCAGATTCCATGTGTTCACAACTAGTAAATCCTAAACTAAGTCATAAAATCACACTGAAGCGCTTTGTGGCCACATACATAGTTCAGGCGTTCTCACGGCGACGTAGGGCAGCAGGCGTCTTAGTGGCGACGAACTTATCCAGACGTCGAGAGGAGATGTTCCGATACCATTTTTTCCCTCCCGATACCGATTCCGATACTTATGCTGTGGGTATCGGCCGATACCGAGTACCGATACCAGTATGTTACAAAAATGACTGTGATATGATTATCATTGTGGTAAGGCCTGGGTCAGGTTAAACCCTTTGTAAATGAATGAATGAATAAGGCAAATTAAAGCCATTTATTTTTAAATAGAACAGTATAAAAAACAGTAGTGCAACAGCAACTTAAATAATGGTTATTTTAAAAAAATAATAAAGTGTAGCCACAATATCTTTAAATACAAAAGTCATTTAAATAGAACAGTATAAAAAAACAGTAGTGCAACAGCAACTTAAGTAAATCTATTCTTTCAAAAAAACTTATAGTGCAACACCAACCTATAAAGTAAACATTCAAAAAATACAAATCAAAAGAGCAGCAGCTACATAGTAAACAAAAAATACTTTAACAAGTAGGCTACACATTGCAGTAGCATTTGAGCAATTTACTATTGTTCATAATTTCAAGAGCAAAGGCAGATTCTTCTTCAGGAAGATTAGCATTTCTGCTCTCTCTCCTCCTAACCTGTTCGTTCTTGCATCAACAATGTTGGATGCTACACTGAACAGTCTCTCACTGTCAACACTGGTACAAGGAGCACAGAGAAACTTTTCAGCAGTGGCAGCCAGGGTGGGAAACCGAGTTTGGTTGACTCCCCAGTACTGGTATGGGCTGTCTGAGCGCCGGACCGTTTGTTCTGTCAAATATGTTTGTACTTGAACCTGTGTGCTTGTGCTGCTTGCCCCACGTTCCTCGCCATGCTCCTGTAGGATTTCCTCAAACAGGCCTTTGAAGCTGCTCTTTCTGCTGCTGCTGCTGCTGTCTGGCTGTGCTTCCATACGTGGGGCTTTATGGGGGTTGCCTGGCACTGCCTCTGCTCCCTCAGGTGTGGTCCTGCTGCTCTGTAAAGCCTCCATCTTCTCCACCTCTTGTGTCAGAGCATCCTTGGCATGCTTGATGCTGTCTGCACCTGTGAAGTATCTGAAACAGCATAGGAAAAATATTAAATGTCTTAATGTGTAAAATAAGCAAATAAACAACCTCCTCCATAGTAGCATTTAATAGTAACAGATTAATGCAATAGTAATAAATAATAATGCAATATGTAGTTAGCCAAAACACCATTTCAAACGTGTTTATAATATAGACATTTAATAAAAATATTAAGACGACATACCTGTCTTTGAATCGTGGATCTAAAAGAGTGGCAACTGCATACAAGGGCTCATTCTCGATGGTCTTAAATCTTTTCTGGACAGGGTTTTTTTCATGGTTTTTATACCAGTGTCCTCCTCGTTCTCCCGAGCAAGCAGGCGCTTCAGCACTGTGACCGAGGGGATGACTTCAGCTGCAGATGAGGTGGAGGAGCTCATCTGTCTGGTTAGTTCTTCAAATGGTGCCAGAACAGTGATGGCTTTCTCCAGTAAAGCCCACTGGTTAGCAGTAAGGGTCACTGGCAGGTCGTGGTCAGCTCCATATGCTGAAATTGACCGCTTCTGCTCCAGTAAACTCTCTGCCATATAATAAGTACTGTTCCACCTTGTTGCTACGTCTTGGTGCAGACGTTTGACGGGCATTTGCAGATCTTTTTGAAGATCCTCTAGGCGTGTAGTAGCCAGTGGCGAGTGTTTAAAATGCCCGACTATTTTCCTCCCATTCGCCAGTGCGTCACTCACGCTTCTCTGTGACAGTAGACCTTCATGCACCACCAGCTGGAGAGTGTGGGCGAAGCATCCCAAACTCGGTACATCCATCTCATCCATAGCTTTCTTCATGTTGCTAGCATTGTCGCGCAAAACAACATGAATGTTGGACTTAGGGATTTTCCATTGTACTAGCATCCCCTCAATTGCTTCGGCAATTAATTTGCCAGTATGTGACCCTCGGAACTCGTTGGCGTGCAGCACCGCACTTCGGGGGGTAAATGATGTCTCTCTGTCCACCCAGTGTGACGTTAAACTCAATAAAGACATGGGGCACACGTCGGAGCTCCAAATGTCATTGGTGAAGCTAATTGCATGCGCGTCTTTCAGCATGCACGAAATGTGTTCCCTTACTGCCTCATATAATTTGGGTAGCGCAGTTTCTGAGATGTATTTACGACCAGGCAAAGAGTACCGTGGCTCCAAATGCTCCATTAAGCGGCGAAATCCCACATTTTCGACGACGGACAGGGGTTGATCATCCAAGACAATAAATTCAACAATTTTGTCTGTTATCTTTGTGGCTTTTGGGCTGTCTTTGGGAAATTTTTCTCGTCGCTGGAAGGCAGTTTCCAGCGTTTGCTGCTGCAGCTCATCCTTCCTTTTCCCCTTTGATTTAAATTTGTCGTGCTCTTTAGCGTGACGCGTCTTCAAGTGTTTTATTAAGTTGCTATTGTTGAAATTAGCAACACTTGTGCCACCCCTGGAAATCTTTTCACGGCATACGTTGCATGTCACAGTCTTGCTGGTGGGAGCATCCAGCGTGAAATATTGCCACACCGCCGACATGATAGCGCTAGCTCCTTGATTGACAGGTGATCAATTCTTCTTCGCCCCTCTAAAACAGCAGGCTGCAGATGGCAGCACAGCGCAACTGTTTTAAGAGCCGCGAAGAAGAACTGTGTCAGCGATAACGGAGCTAACCAGTAAATAGCTTTCTATTTTAATAAATTACGTGGTATCGGAGGTGCCTGGACTCCAGTACTCGCCGATACCGATACCAGCATTTTCGGCAGTATCGGAGACATTTCCGATATTGGTATCGGAATCGGAACAACTCTAGAGTAGACGTACATTTTGTCTGAATTTCCTCATGTACGTCGCCGTGACACCGCCGCCGGTGGGCGGATCTTCCATGCCGTCGCTGCTGGTCTCTCGTCTGCAGTCCCAATCAATCCCATTCAAAATTTCACACATTCCCACGGCGACGTAGGGTAGACTGCTCCTTCGCCTCTTCCAGGGAATCCTTAGGTTTGGCACTATCCACTCGCCATAAAGGATTCCCTGGAAGAGGCGAAGGAGCAGTCTACCCTACGTCGCCGTGGGAACGTGTGAAATTTTGAATGGGATTGATTGGGACTGCAGACAAGAGACCAGCAGCGACGCCACGGCGACGGCATGGAAGATCCGCCCACCGGCGGCGGTGTCACGGCGACGTACATAAGGAAATTCAGACAAAATGTACGTCTACTCTTGACGTCTGGATAAGTTTGTCGCCACTAAGACGCCTGCTGCCCTACGTCGCCGTGAGAACGCCTGAACTATGTATGTGGCCACAAAGCGCTTCAGTGTGATTTTATGACTTAGTTTAGGATTTACTAGTTGTGAACACATGGAATCTGCGGTGAACGCAGCTTTAAATACCCAAAACCGGGTTCTGTTCCAAACTTAACCTGCGGAAAACCTGCTCCGACCAGGTTTGATTCAGAGTATATGTTGCTATAGTAACTAACATACCGTGTTCATTTTGGAACGGAAAACCTAGGGTTGCCGCAAACCCTGGTTTAATTTGCCCGGTTATGTGATAAAACCGGCTTTGTGGAATAGGCCTACCCCTCTGCCCTATGAAGAGACATCATGCCCATACAATCATCAAAACATTTTGGAGATCCGTTTTAAAACAGTTTTGGTCTTTTTGACACATAGAAACTAACCTTTTTTATAAAATGTCATCAACTTATTCATCAACAAGTCATTGGATATATTAATACCAGAAAATAATGAAGAAAAAAATTATATATATATAGATTGGGAATCGAACCCCAGTCCCAACGGCGGCGGCGTGCATATCCTCTCCCCACGGCGGCGGCGTAGCTTCTACACACGTGCATTTCACACGTTGTTATCCTTCTCCAGGGAATCCTGGCACTATCCACTCGCCATACGTCCTCTGCCCTGCGTCCATTCCTACCGGGCGTGTAACGGCAGTGTAGCACTGCCTTGCGAGCCAGCCGTATTCACGCGAGATCACGCGATAATCCTAAACCTAATGTACTCACCTTCCACTCCCAAAACTATTGCAATTAAATGCCACTCTTTGTCCTTTCTGACATTTTCCTTATAAAAAGGATGATTTGGTACATAAATTACTTCATGTTGCTGAACTTTGACAATGAGTCTCGTCGTCCATGTTGCCGACCCTCTGAGACCCTTTGATTGATTGACGGCTGACCTGTTGCCAATGGTCATGACGTAATAATGTTGATGTGAAGTTACATGAGCTGAGTATATATTGACAGGATGCTCTATGGCTTTTACTTTTCACTTCCTGCCCGGCTCGACCTGCTCTGTCGAAATTGACGAGGTTTAGCAGCGCCTCGCGGCAAAAATAGAAGTGCGACGGAAAGATAGCGCCGCGCCGCGGCACGCCGCTCCTGGGACGCTGCTGAAACGTTCCGCTGCGTGCCCGGTGGAAATGGTCTCATTGATTAGAGTGGCAGCGATCAGCAGCGTGACCGCGGCGCGTACGCCTCCGGTGGAATCAGGCCTTTAGGCCGACGGTTCAATATGCTGAATAGGTCAAGGCACAATTCCACATGTGTGATTATGAAACCAAAAATAAAAGACGATGTAGGCTAAGATCCAGCAGTGCACTTCACCAAGCCAGACTGTTGCTGTGGGCTTGAACGGTCACAAGAGGTGAATTTATGAAGCGCACGTTATACAAGGACTAATGCTTTTCCCGTAAAGAAGTCAAACGGTGAGTGAAAAACAAATAAAAATGAGCGAGGTATAAAACTCTTTATATGTAGTAGGCCTATTCGGCATATTGAACCGTCGGCCTAATGCGCCTCCTTTTTGAAAAGTCGGACAAACGGACCTTCGGAGCAATGGGTTTCGTTTTCGGTACATTGAACCGTCGGCATAGTGGCATGTCGATCTAACGGGAAGTATTTCGGACCATTGAGACGTCGGAACAATGAGGTGTCGGAATTACGGGCAGGCCCCGACACGGACACAGACACACTCCAGCAGCTCAAGAGTCAAAGTAGAGCAAAAGAGAGATTAACAGTAATAAGTACACCGGATACTGGCTCAGTATGAGTATAAGTACACAGGGAACTGGCTCAGTATGAGTATAAACACAGGGTACTGGCTCAGTATGAGTATAAGTACACAGGGTACTAGCTCAGTATGAGTATAAGTACACAGGGTACTGGCTCAGTATGAGTATAAGTACACAGGGTACTGGCTCAGTATGAGTATAAACACAGGGTACTGGCTCAGTATGAGTATAAGTACACAGGATACTAGCTCAGTATGAGTATAAGTACACAGGGTACTGACTCAGTATGAGTATAAACACAGGGTACTGGCTCAGTATGAGCATAAGTACACAGGGTACTAGCTCAGTATGAATATAAGTACACAGGATACTGGCTCAGTATGAGTATAAGTACACAGGATACTAGCTCAGTATGAGTATAAACACAGGGTACTGGCTCAGTATGAGTATAAGTACACAGGATACTAGCTCAGTATGAGTATAAGTACACAGGATACTGGCTCAGTATGAGTATAAGTACACAGGATACTAGCTCAGTATGAGTATAAACACAGGGTACTGGCTCAGTATGAGTATAAGAACACAGGATACTAGCTCAGTATGAGTATAAGTACACAGGATACTGACTCAGTATGAGTATAAACACAGGGTACTGGCTCAGTATGAGTATAAGTACACAGGGTACTAGCTCAGTATGAATATAAGTACACAGGATACTGGCTCAGTATGAGTATAAGTACACAGGATACTAGCTCAGTATGAGTATAAACACAGGGTACTGGCTCAGTATGAGTATAAGTACACAGGATACTAGCTCAGTATGAGTATAAGTACACAGGATACTGGCTCAGTATGAGTATAAGTACACAGGATACTAGCTCAGTATGAGTATAAACACAGGGTACTGGCTCAGTATGAGTATAAGAACACAGGATACTAGCTCAGTATGAGTATAAGTACACAGGATACTGGCTCAGTATGAGTATAAGTACACAGGATACTAGCTCAGTATGAGTATAAGTACACAGGATACTAGCTCAGTATGCGACCATACTGCCCCCCCCCCACCCCAGGCTCCCCTGGAGGGGGGGCGTTGGAGGCGGTCCTGGAGGTCAGCCCTGTGGTGCGGCGGATATTATTTAGATACAGAGCTCCGGGACTCCCGCCGGAGCGCCCAGAGCGTTCTAGAATATTTACAGAACACGGCCAAAAGCTGTGTGCGCCTCCCCGCTGCGGTACATCCACTGTAGACACTGTTGTTCCGGTGATCATTTGAAGCAGCTTTTGGATGTCATCACAGCAGAAATTAAAAAGTCAATTTAAGACTGGACAAATCATGTTCAAGGCAAAAAATCAACGACTCATTTGTGGAATTGTTTAGAACAGGAAGTAAGCTTAGCACAAACATAACTCAGTTTTAAAGGAGGTACAAAAACACTTTTTCTGAACGTATCGGGAGGTGTGTAGGGGAAATTGAGTACAACATTAGCTACACTGATTGTATTAAGATAGGTGATTTTGGGGTTTTGTTTTCTTCTTTGTTATAGTTTTTTTTATAATATTAGAGTATTGTATAAATAAAAAATGATTTGATGCATATTATGTTATATATATATATATTATAAAACTGAGCAGTTGAATAAGGGGGAATACATAAGCTTCGGCTTCCTTCCACTCCTTTTCGGACATAGAGTCTACATTTATTTTATAAATATTGTTAATGACACTTTATAATTATTGCCGTTTCATGTTATGTGTATTTGTATGACGTGTCATACTTGTTTATTTTTTTATTTTTTGTTCGCAATAAAGACGATAGAGCTGTGGATGTCCACGGGCTGTGGATGTCCACGGGCTGTGGCGCTCCCAGAGGACGACGCCGTGGAAGCGTATCGCCCGCCGTGGGGCGCAGCGAGGCCCCCTCCCCCTGAGAACTCTCCGCCCAAAGCGCTTTAAAGAGAAACCTGGGGGGGTTGAATCCCAGCTGAACCCGCGGGCTGCTCTTCAACGAATGCGTCCCTCTGACCCGCGGCCGCCCACTGCTCCGGGAGTGACGGTGTTACGCCGAAAAGTGATCAGCTGCCAGAAAGTGATTTCAGCCGCGGGAGCGCGCACAGCCTGTTAAAGCCAGGCTGTATCGCCTCGAAACGTGTGGGCGGCAGCAAAGTCTCATCAGTCATACTAGTCAATAGCACTACAGGACTATTGCCCGCTGTATTAACACAGATATGTATTTTAAGGTGACAAGACATCAACGTTGTACGGGGATCAGAAATATAATTTTAACTGCAAGATTCGGCTTGAGATCATTTTCTGGGTTCGATCCCCAAAGCCCACAGTCTAACACGTAGCATTCTACACAGCAGGAATCAAAATGATTCAATAGAAATTTTGACAAATTGCAATGCAGTCATACATTTAATAAGGTTTGTAACCATGTGGTTTCACAGGAGACAAACCATCACCCTATTTATATGATTCAAAGTTATTCATATTTTTGATCCATCACGGATCAGAGTGGACCACAGTACCTTAGTCGTCTTCCTGCTGTAATGAAGTGAGCCACACCAAACCGTCCGACTCATAACAAAGAAACTATGAACCAACCAGTTGGACCAGTTCCCCTCCCAGTTCATACTCCTCCCAGACATGAACTAACATGCTAAGGTGGCTGATCCAAGAACAATAACTTTATTAAAATAAGAACGATGGACAGAGAGCTGTGATGTGTAGAAGCTCAGAGAAAACCCAAGAGACACTTGATGGTTCAACCAGCATGTAGAGACACTCAGTCACTGAGTCAGCTGCTTCTGTACAGCAGAACCAACAGAACAAAGATACCATGTTAAAAAATTAAGTAGAAAAGGCTTCCTCTGCTCTGTGTCTGCTGAACACCTCCATGTACATTCCTCCTCCGTCCTTTAAAGACATCATCACCTTGTTTATATGAACACTTTATTTGCGGCAGTGTTATGTATGAATCACTAGAATCAATAGATGGATAATTTCTCTTTTCAGAAGAGCAGAGTACTGATTAGAGTGTCGTCAGAGTACACGATACTCAGTACAAGATACTCAGAGTACAGAGTACTCAGTAAGGGTTAGCATGTTGTACTGGCGTGTGATTCTATAACAGACAAGGTATTTAGTTTACTATTTCCTTCATTCATTCCTCTTAAATGAGTCACCTCGTTGGGTTGGATTCATCTTGTGTTTATCCTTCCTCACACCCTTTACTGGGTGTGACTTACACCCTGTACTGACAGGTATGGAATGGCCAAGGCAAGACGCACACACACACACACGCACACACGCACACACACACATTATTCTATCTGGATGAGATACTCTCATGATTGTGTGAGGGTCACCTGCTACCGTTTGTGCAGAAACAGTTTTTTTTAACGAAAAAAAGGATTGCTATGGTCCCATGAGTGTGATGTCAACACCACAAATTAATAGAAGACCCTCCATGGCTCCTATTCATGTAGGTGATTATCTGGTTGGGTTGGATTCTTGCTGCACCCTTTATAGGCAGGTATACAACAACACAAACCTTGAGTCTCATCGAACCAGCACAGTTTACAACCATTGTAACGTGATGTCACTCAGTATTCAGAGGGCGCTTAGGGTTTCAGGATCTTTATTCTTTATTTTTTATTTTATTTTCTATTCTAACTTATAACAATTATGGTCCTAGATTTGGGTAATAACGGTACAATAACATACAAACAATAACACTACAAACAATAAAACATAACACACAATGATCCAATGGATGGAAGTCAGCCTGCATTCCTCCAGAGAGCTCCGCAAGGTGCAGTCCCCTGAAGGGGAGATCAACCCGCGCTGCCCCAAGAGCTGCGCCAGCTGAAGTCCGACACACTGTCTACTGCGAGGACTTCTTATACCGTGGCACACAGGTGACAGAAAGGCTGAGATCAGCTCTGCTCCACACATGGAAAAATCTATCATGTGGTTCCCCCTTCATCGTGTAAGCTCCATCTGCTATTCCTTGCATTGTCGAGTCTCTCTACTTGTTCCTAGCGTTAGCCAACGTTAACCTTTGTGCCTGGGGTATCCCGGGCACGAGGGAGCAGAAATCCCCTCATGCATTCTTCTCCTTGATGAGAATACAGGAAACTCTGTCCTTTAAGCAAACATTATTTGATTTGATCCTTGACAACTGTCGTGTGAGGTGTGACTTCTCAGTTGGACCCCCCCCACACACACATGTAGAAACCCATGCCAGGTGGACCCCCCCCCAGACACACACACCCACACCAGGTGGTACCCTAGCCATGCTCACATGTGTACCACTTCCATCTCATGTCAAACCCACATGCCACAGAGCCATCCAAGGCAGGACTCTCGTGCCAGGTCACGTCCTCATAACAATAGCATCCCACCAGCCACGCCCAGCTCTCCTCCAGGACATCCAGAGCAGAACACAACCTTCACGGCCTCCAGAGAGGTCAATGATGAACAACTTCCTTCCGTGGCGCCCCATAACCCTGTCATACATAGCTAAACAAGCAAATGAAAATGAAATACCTACCAACGCAACTGAAATGTTAATATTAGACAATTAACAATATTATGAAAATTACGTAGGTCTCCCATAATCATTCAGGTAATCAATACGTCCGTGCCTGTTACAGCTATTTCAATGATATGTGTGTTATATATCCGTGTTCAACGCCATTCATGTTAAGTAAAAGGACAAATCTCAGACTTTGGAAGTTAATGGAGTTAATGGAAGTTAATTCGGAATTTAATTAAATTCGGAAGTTAATGGAGACGTGCACTTCAAAATAGGTCCATAGCAAGGAGCCGTTTGTTTCAGTACGACTCCTTTCAGCTGCCCATCCAACATAAACTGCTAATAAAACGCTTGAGGAGGCGTTTTGAAAAGAAAAAACTTACATTTTTTTAGAACAGGGTAGAAATATAATTATGAGCCTTTGATTGATATCCAGACATTTTTTGCGGAGACACATTCCTGTTCCCCACTTGTATTGGAGTGGACGGCAATATCTACTTCTGGGCCACATGAAATGACGGACCCCCGTCCACAGCCAGCTTAAACAGCTGCAATACCAGGCTTGGCCTCTGAGCACTGGTGGATTGCGGAAGTATGCGCCTATCCTGGGCAAGTAGGTCTATCTGCAGCCGGAGCCACTTGCCAAACACGCCCATTGCTCTGCCATACACGCCCATTGCTTTGCCAAACACGCCCATTGCTCTGCCAGAAACGCCCGTTGCTTTGCCAACCAGGTCAAGTAAATTTTCGGAAATGTAGGGGGATATTATGAGTGGCCCCACGTCGAATGGCATGACCCAAGATACGTCAGACAGAGAAAGCGCGCAAATTCGATCCAAATATGTTTGACAGTGGAAGGATTTACATGGTTGCTTGGGTTATAGACTTCAAGACCATGTCCAAGAACCCCCCCCCCTCTTTCTCCTTTAAGTTTGGCGCCGAACAACTCGGCCCATACCAAGTGTGACGGGATATTGTTGGTCAATGAAATGATTGAATAAATGTTCAACATGCATGCATGTAGCCTACTACTTTGACTTTCTAATCTTCTGGCGAAATTACCCAGGTTAAGTGTAAATATTAAGCATATATAAAGCACATACGTGCCTTTTTTTTCATAAATATCCTTAATACATAAAGCGGTGCAGTAAGAATTAAATGACGTCTTCCAAGTAGCTCTAAGCACTGCTTATTAATATTAGACCAAACAAGACTCGTAATGGTAGGTAAAACAATACTTTATTAAAGCATGCAATTGTGTTCTAGAACAAAATAAAAAGAAAACGTATGAAGTGCTTATGATATTGAAGCCTACAGCGATCATTAGTTAACGTGTGTGGCGGACGGTACCACCTTGTCATTTGTTTACCCAGGTGCCACAGCAACACCATTGCTACCTCTCATTGGCTGAATCTTTGAGAACGTTGTAGACTCAATCAATATAAGGTTGCGGGGAGACGAAGCTCTTTTCGTTTGTATATTTTATTTACGTGACCATATTTTTGTTTTATGTTAAAAAAAAGAATCAAATAACCAGTTATCTTGTTTTGGGGAACCAGTTTTTGTCGTTCACCTTCGGGATTCGTTCGTTGTGAACGAATCGGTCGCGACCGACTAATCCTTAATGGCCACCATTGAACGAGCAATGGGCGTGTCTGGCAGAGCAATGGGCGTGTTTGGCAAGTGGCTCCGGCTGCAGATAGACCCTACTCATCCTGGGGGCCTGTTCGATCCACACTTCACGATTAGCCCGTTTTGAGTACGGCATCCAGGTCCTTGAAGTATACTTATTTTCGCCGGATCTGAATTGGAACGTACTGCGTACTCAAATGTTGGCTAGTAAGTACGGACAGTACGGGTATTGGAACACGGCAGAAGGGGCGGGACTTCGCCCAAGTTTTCCCGCTTCTTCTCAGTTTGGGGCCGAATCAACTGAACAATAGAATCTCGGATCTCCATTTTTGTGCCATTCAAGTGCATGTGGTAAGGCATATTATGCTCTGAAATGTATTATATTCTAAACTTGTTTGGCTATTATATAATTGAATGGCTAACATAACTAAGCATAAGTGGACGACGTAAGTGATTTATGGTCAGAATCCCTCCAATCATCGTGTTGACTAGTCAGCGCCATTTCACTAACCAACGTTAAGTAACTCTTATTAACTTAGCAAAGGGATGTTAGCCGTCGACATTTACCCCAGATGCTCTGATTATGTTTCATTGTTAGACGATTGATCTGGACTCAAGCTGTAGGCCTACCAGTCAGATGAGTAACTCAGTGGAGGAGGTGACCATATCAATACTTTAAACATCTGTTCATGCAACATTGGTGAGTTAAACACCATTAAATACGATCAGATGAGACCAATGTGTTCATGAAAGGGACCCTCCATGGAGAGAATGGCAATTTAGGAGAACGATATTACTTTATTTATGCAAAATATGTGGGATTTACAACAGTTAATTGGCTGCTCTATAGCAACTGTTGACTTTGATATATTCAGGATTACCTAGAATGTGTTACGGTTGTAGTTAAGGTTGTTTATCTACAAAGTGGTAAGGTTGTAGATGAACAGTATTGGACATTATGTTGTCTGTTTGTGGTGAAGGAGGACTTTGCGGATATCAGGGCCTACTTTTCCACAACAAAATGGAACCGCCTCTGTATGGCGGAGAAAAAAAGATTCCTGCAGATCAAGGAAAACCATTTGGTTATGTCGTCTCTTGGTAAACCACTCGTACTTAAATACTATTTTACTGAGTACATTGCTATACATACAGACACAGGTGGTGCTGCTGTACACATCACTGCTTCTTTCGTGTGTGTGTGTGTGTGTGTGTGTGTGTGTGTGTGTGTGTGTGTGTGTGTGTGTGTGTGTGTGTGTGTGTGTGTGTGTGTGTGTGTGTGTGTGTGTGTGTGTGTCAGGCCTGTCCTTTGTGGCTCCAGCCTTCATGAGGAGAGAGATGCCCGGCCAGGTGAGAGTCTGCTCACCTGAAGAGACAGACTCTGAGGAGGAGCAGCTCTGGACCTCTGGATTGACCGGTACAAAGACATTTACAAAACATTTCTGGAAGGGGTAATGTGCAGTGAACATTATCCCTTTCAAAGCCCTGAAGATACATTAGCCTGCATATAGTACTGCTTAATCATTTGACCAAAGATATAGCAACAAAAAGGGGTTTTATTGATTTAAAGGGATTTTATTGCATCTGAAAAAAGGAAAACCTGTAATAAACATTTTTAATAATAGGTTGTACATCATAGTAAATTAGCAGGTTATGTTACCCATTTTAGTCAGTTAGTTGAAGTGAGTCGTTTATATACTACTTTATAGTCAGTAGGGTTTTGACTCCGAACTTCGTTATTCGAATATATTTCGAATATCAAAAAATAAATCAAAATTCGAACGAATATTAGGCAGCCCTTAATATTCAAACCTGTTATGGGCAGGCCAAGAGGGAGAGACGTCGGAGAACCCGACGCAGTCTGTTCATAATATTGTAATGACCATGGAAGAGGCAGTGAATGAAGCATTGATTAGACCGCGATTTATTAGAAACCTAATAAACCGGTGGAACACGCAAGACCGGTAACCATAGCAACGCCGGTAAACAAACCTCGCAAAGCCCAATCCAGGGCTGAATCCGAATACTCATACTCATAGTATGCAATTTCTAGTACGCCACAAATATAGCGCGTCCGAAGGCTCAGTACGCATTGTGTAGTACGAAAAAAGTTTCCGAATGCGTACTACCGCCACAGTATACAACGGTAGGTCACTACACTATCCCACAATGCAACCGGAATCTGGTAACGAACGAAGAAGAGATGGCTGCCAACAGCGGCTTAGAAAGACGTTGTAGAAAGCGGCGAAAAAAAGAGTAATTAAAAAGAGTAAAAAAGTAAAGTAAGTAATGAAGTAAAAAGAGACATTTTTAATTTAATAGCAACGATGACAAGACGGAAAACAGGTAACTTATCAAGGTAAACTTGCCGGCATCTGAGGGGAGATACGTCATCTCCAAACATCCGGTGGAGTTTCGGCGGTGTTCTGAAGCGTTCAGAGGCGGTCTACGCATAGTTGTAGACCGAAATAGTATGTACTAAGTATTCGGATTCAGCCCAGGTCTTACTGAAGGCATTTAATGGTCAAAATATTATTAATAAATATTCAAATATATTTGAATATTAATAAACAAACAAACTTCGAATATGATTTTTGGGCAAAAGTCGAAGCCCTAATAGTCAGTTAGTAGCATACATCCTTACTTATAGTTAGTCAGATATAGTATGTAAGTTAGGTTTTATCCTTCATTGGTTGTTAGTAGCTTATACTACCTTTTTAGTCAGTTAGTAGTCAGTAGGATACCTCCTTACTTAGAGTCAATAAGTAGTTATTTGTTTAAATATTAATTTATCTTAAGTCAGAAAGTGAAATACTACCTTATAGTAAGTTAATAGTAATAGGTTTTATACTGCCTCGGTTGTTAATAGCTTCTAAGCTACCTTTTAGTCAGTTAGTCATAGTTAATATAGTACATCCTTACATATGGTCTGTTTGTTGTAGTTAATAGGTCACATCCTAACTCATATAGTCAGTTGGTAATAGTTAGCAGGTTACATCCTAACCTAAAGCCAGTTATGTCAGCAGGTGCTCGAGTGTGGAAGCCACCAACAGTCAGACAGGGGTCTCTACAGCAGCCCAGTACGTCAGATGCAGTTTCTGTACAGGTATAAACAGCATTGTCTACCGGTGTGACCGGTAGACAATGTTGTGTGTACCGCGTAACAAAGTAAGTAATGCGTTAATACAGTTCCCTAACTACTTTTTCATGTAAAAAGTAAAGTTACGAGCAACTACTGAAAATATGGTAACGAAACATAGTTCCTTTTTCAATTCGGCACCACGTTACTTTTCCCAGGGACAGATTGACAGCGATTCTGCCTTCTCAGGCAGTATGCTATTGCGCAAGCACGCAGGCGCGCAGCAAGCGCTCCTGCGTTGCGCAATAGTCCCTTCACGAGCTCTCATTCCACAACGTACGAGACAGACGCTGGTAGCGTGAAGCCGTCGCTGCAATCAGACATTGCTTCCGCAGGCATTTTGAAAGCCAGTCCTTACAACAAAATGCCAGTGGTGGAACGAGATGACAAACGTTGTCACTGTTTACCTGTCTAAGGACATGGTTCACTTTCAAAATGTCGATAGAAAGGGCTTTAAAGAGATGGTCAAAACACTCGATCCCAGGTACGCGTTACATGCCAGCCAAATTGAGATGCCAAAACTATACGGCAAGGTCCGCAAGCAAGTGGAGAAACAAATCCATACTATTAAACATTAGTGTTTTTGTTTTTTTTCCAGTATTTTTCCCCCTTCAGAGGCATTTATATCGAAATTAGAAGATAAAATGAACATACCGTGATATAATGTGTGTGTGTGTGTGTGTGTGTGTGTGTGTGTGTGTGTGTGTGTGTGTGTGTGTGTGTGTGTGTGTGTGTGTGTGTGTGTGTGTGTGTGTGTGTGTGTGTGTGTGTGTAACGGAAGCTCAAACATGCACCAGGGAATGGGCGTGTACTTAGGCATTAACCGCAAAACTGCGATCTGACTATTTTGTTTATTTCTGCCGCATTGGCTGTCAGGTAAATCCATATCAGAAATGTTTTTTTATTTAATAAAAAAAAAAATATATATATTTTTTTTTTCTTTTTCATATCGAGCATTTATGTCTAATGCTTATCGTCGTAATCGGCGTGAGATTTATCGCGATTAATAATTGTAATCAAGTTATCGCCCAGCCCTACCGTGATGTACATTTTAGTCCATACCGTACAGCCCTAGCACCTACCCACATTAATAAAACAAGGAGTACTCCTATGTCTCTGGAGGGACCACTCCTTCTCATCCAGAGATCGACCCCCCCGGAGGAGGAGTAGAGAGGGGCTCTGCAGTCCAGGAGGAGGTCTCCTTGGGTTAGCTCTGATCCCACCACTGCTTCCCTGCAATAACACCTTTTTGTGCACGTATGTCTGTAACTGTGTGTGTGTGTGTGTGTGTGTGTGTGTGTGTGTGTGTGTGTGTGTGTGTGTGTGTGTGTGTGTGTGTGTGTGTGTGTGTGTGTGTGTGTGTGTGTGTGTGTGTGTGTGTGAATCAGTTCTCCATGAACATTTGCAGGGCTCAAGTATTTATTCAATAGAGACGAACCTGAGAAATGTTCTCAGAGTTAACTACCAAGAACCGGAAGTACCTAAGGATGACGACTACTTCTGTAAGAGGGCTCACTCTCTCTCTCTCTGTCTCTGTCTCTCTCTCTCTCTCTGTCTCTGTCTCTGTCTCTGTCTCTGTCTCTGTCTCTCTCTCTGTCTCTGTCTCTGTCTCTGTCTCTGTCTCTGTCTCTCTCTCTGTCTCTGTCTCTCTCTCCCCACCTCTTTTTCCCCACCTCTTTTTCATTCACAAACCAATTTTTAATCTTCCTGTTTCTGTCTATTTAATATAGATTTGTAGCTGAAGCTCTTTTGGACGTAATAAATAAATGAACTCTCTCCAGTCTGTGATGAGTGTAGGACTTTCTTCCTCGAAGAGTGCGAGGTCCACGGTCCTATCGTCTTCATGGCTGATCGCCCTGTTGCTGTCAGAGAGAAAGACAGAGCCAAGAAGACGCTGCCCGCTGGGTTTGAGGTATATGTCGTACTTTAACACAACAAAGTTCTCCCCGTCCAATGAGACAGTATAACATTCATTGTTTAATACATTTCCCAGCTAATGTATATAAAAACCGTAATGTTAACAGTTATATTTCCAGAGCAGATGGATATATCTCTCTCCCCCAATGGTTCTTCTTCCTGAATCGTGCTTTCTGTCTATCTCTCCCTCTCTCCCCCCATTTCCCTCTATCTGCCTCTCTTTGTGACTCCCTCTCTGAACTCCCCCCCCCCCTGTCCCAACCCCCTCTTTCCTTTCCTCCCTCCCTCTTCCTGTCTAAATCTCTCTTTCTCACTTGTTTCCCAACTACACATCTCCATTCATTTCTTATCATATCTTATCTTCCTCTCCCCCCCTCCATCTCACCACCTCTCTTCCTCTCTCCATTCCTCTCACCTCTCTTTGTCTCTCCCTGCCTCATTCTCTACATCTCTCCTCTCGCCTCTCCATGTGTCTCCATCTCGCTCTCCTCTACCTCTCTTGTATTCTATCTCTCCTCCCTCCTCCACCTCTCCCTCCCTCTATGTATTCCTCTCACTCTACGACTCTCCTCCTCTCTCCATCTCTGTCTCATGTGGGGTAGATCAGAGATTCTGGGATCCCTGGGGCCGGTCTAGGGGTGTTTTACTGTGGAGACGGTGGCCTTCCCATTGGAACACACTTTGGACCCTACGAAGGACACAGGACCGATGAAGAGGGAGCCCTGGAGAGTGGATACTCCTGGGAGGTCAGTGTGTTTGTATTCATTTATTTTGATCTAGTCTTGTATGTGTGCTTTTGTGTTTATTGGATGGCATAGAGTCTGATTAACACATTTCTCCAGATCTACAAGAGCAGACACAATGATTACATTGATGCAAAGAGAGAGACACTTTCTAACTGGATGAGGTAGGACCCTATTCACTTTTATACCATCTACTGCATGAATAATGTTCACAATTTTCTTACTTACATTACTTTATTGATAACATTTATATTTCTCCATGTCTGTTATCTGATTAGATCCACAATATTTTCTGTGTTGCTATGACATATGCAGAAGATACACTGTAAAGGTATGTTGACGTACCTGTCTGTGTGTTAGGTACGTCAATTGTGCTCGTAATGAAGAGGAACAGAACCTGATAGCGTTTCAGCACAAAGGAGGGATTCTGTATCGCACCTGTGGCCTCGTGACTTCAGGAGCAGAGCTCTTGGTCTGGTATGGGGACGAATACGCCAGACATCTGGGAATCGGATTTGATCAACTGTGGAACAACAAGAGCTCTACTAAAGGTCTGCCTTCAAGTCTGTCTTTCTGTCAGGGTTTGGTTTCTATGCGGCACTTCATGACCACATCTCTCATTTTAATTCAAAAGAGCTTGGACAATAAAAATCTACATTAACAAAGCAGTCAAGAAATTATACAGGAAATAGTAAAGTTTTAACATAAATTTAAATATAATAAACAAAAGATGACAACATAATAGAAAAATATTCTTACTTGGAATAATGTCTAAATGAAAAATATACAGTACCATGGAGGTTTCAAAAAAACAATCCAATTATACAAATTCAGGTATGCTTGATTAGGATGTGCAGCCTTATCAAGCCCCAAAGCCTAAACCACCTGACTCTGGCCAGGTGAGGCTGCTTAAACCAGCCATCAGCAGCACTCTCAAAAATAAAATACATATGACTCTCTCTTTCTCCTAGGAGGGAGATCCCAGCTGACACCAGCACAGGCTTTCCCCTGTCCCGAGTGTCCGTACTCCTACACGTCTCAGATCTTCCTCCACAAACACATGAAGAGGAGCCATGGCGACCTGTACGGCCGACTGCTGAGGAGTGGAGAAATCAAGGTGGAGCCTAGTCTCCTCCCATACGTCGCAGCCTCCTATCAAGAACCGATCGGAGCCTCCCCGGGAACCGTCCAAAGCACGAGCCAGATTCCAGCAGAAGGAGCCGGACAACACAGATGTGAGAAGTGCAGTAAAACCTTTAGTCGCTCTGATAGTCTGAAGGTACACCAGCGCATCCACACGGGAGAGAAACTATACCACTGTCAACAGTGTGGGAAAACATATAGTACATCTGGTGAACTCAAGAGACACCAGATCATCCACACGGGAGAGAAACCATACCACTGTAAACAGTGTGGGGAAACATTTAGTCAGTCTGGTCATCTGACTGTACACCAGCACATCCACACAGGAGAGAAACCATACCACTGTAAACAGTGTGGGAAAACATTTAGTCTATCTAATGATCTGAAGAAACACCAGCGCATCCACACAGGAGAGAAACCATACCACTGTCAACAGTGTGGGAAAACATTTAGTACATCTGGTAATCTCAAGCGTCACGCACAACTTCACAGAGGAGTCTCCACCCAAACAACCATGTGAAGAAACTAAATGGTTCCCAGACATCTGTTATTCAAATCTAATCAAACATGGTTCTTGCTGTTATATGTTAAAAGGGCACATGAACGGTTAATTGTTTATCTTATCAACTTTATGTATTTTTTATATTCATGTCTGTATGAGTGAAGGTTTTTACCCGAAAAATGTTCAGAAGAAAAATAGTTTGAGAGAGATGATGTTAACTGAATTATTCTCTGACGTCATTGTTATATTTATTAGGGGTCCAAGCCAACAGGTTGGATCGGGTCCAAGCCAACAGGTTGGATCCCTATTGTTAGGGGTCCAAGCCAACAGGTTGGATCCCTATTGTTTTTGTAAGGATTATTATTATTATTCTTACCCCCCTAAAAGTGTGCCCACAGCCCAAACCGTAAATGGTGCCGACACGCAAATTGCATGACTAGGTCCAGATCTGTTCGGACTAAGCAGACGACCAAATCCAGACACACCGGCCACTAGGTGGCGCTATACCAAGGGAAAACGCGTTTGGTGTTATAACTCCCACACCGAACCTCCCACATTCAAAACCTTGAACACACAGATTCACTGGAGTCTGATGCATCTTTTGGCATAGGCCACGCCCATTTGCGTCTAGAATTTTTTTTCGCAAAATCGCGAAAACCGCAAAACTGTTTTTTCCCTACTCCGCCCACATTTCTTGACCAATCGACACCAAACTTTGCACACGACATCGTCAGAAGCACATGGAAAGAAAAACTATATACTTTTTTGATCCGACCTTCGACTACGAAACGGTAGCGTTTTGAATATTGCTTTATTAGCGACGTTTTACGTCGATACGCAAAAATTCAGAAAATACCAAAATTAGACATCGGATCAAGTCCAAATTTTAGACACATGTCGGTGCTACCCTTAATGGCGTTCAATAAAGAATTCAGAATATTTCGCCATTAGGGGGCGCAATAAACGAGGAAATTGTATATCTTCTAATTGGCCAAAGGAATGTTCTTCAAACTCAAGGGAAACCATCAAGGGGCAAACCCGAATCTATATAGAAAATATGGCCAAGAATTATTAATGTGGGCGGGAGTTTTTGGCAAAGGAAAATTGTCTTGAGAAAATTTCGCCAACAGGGCGGCGCCAAAAAACGACGACATTGTCTATCTCCTATTTGGCCAATGGAATGTTCTGAAAACGCGTTTTAGGCTATAACTCCCACACCGAAGCTCCCACAGTCAAAACCTTTATATCCACATGTTGTTCACGGTATGGTTTCGAATACTTGCTTCGCGTTGTGCCGGCGAAATGCACATTTCTTCTCGCGTTGTGCCGGCGAAATGCACACTTCTTGGACCCCTGCATAACTGCTTGCAGTTCTAGTTTTTGTAGTGTTTGTTATTATTCCCCCGTAGAAGTGGGACCACAGCCCAAACCGTAAATGGTGCACACACGCCAATTGCATGACTAGATCCAGGTACGTGAGATGACGGCAGACGACCAAATCCAGACATGCCGGCCACTAGGTGGCGCTATACCAAGGAATACGCGTTTGGGGCTATAACTCCCACACCGAACCTCCCACATTCAAAACCTTATACAAACAGATTCACTGGAGTCTGCTGCATCTTTTGGCATAGGCCACGCCCATTTGCGTCTATAATTTTTTTTTCGCAAAATCGCGAAAACCGCAAAACTGCATTTTCGCTACTCCTCCCACATTTCTTGACCAATCGACACCAAACTTTGCACACGACATCTTCAGACGCACACGCAAAGAATGCATGGAACACTTTTTTGATCCGACCCTCGACGACGAAACGGTAGCGTTTTGAATATTGGTTTATTAGCTAAATTAGACGTGGAAAATCAAAAATCCAAAGAAATCCAAAATTAGACATCGGATCGAGTCCAAATTTTACATACATGTTGGTGCTAACCTTAATGTCGTTCGATAAAAATGTCGGAAAATTTCGCCATTAGGGGGCGCAATAAACGAGGAAATTGTATATCTTCTACAAAATTTCGCGCGAAAACGCTACACTGACTTCTCGCTACTCCTACCACAGTCAAATCCTTTGTATCCACAGGTTCAGGGTAGCGTTTTGAACACATGCTTCGCGTTGTGCCGGCGAAACGCACATTTCTTGTCGCGTTGTGCCGGCGAAATGCACACTTCTTGGACCCCTGCATAACTGCTTGCAGTTCTAGTTTCATTTGTATGTATTTATTTATTTATCCTGTAGAAATTCAAATAAAATCAGATATGCAGTGTGGAGAAGTCTGGTTTTGTCTGGATAGAATAGAAGCAGTCCAACATGTTGGTGAATTATATTTGATATGCTGTTATGTATAACGTATGTATAACGTAGAATTCAAAGGATGAGCTGAGGTCCCGTTACTGACCACCAGAGGGAACCACAGCTCCACGAAGATGTTCCCCTTCCCCGGATTCAGTGACATTTTGAATTAATTATTGATAATTATGCTTCAATCTTCCAATAATAATTACTATTTACCGTCCTTCAATGGAAGTGAGAAAAAAAGGATGTCTGATTTAAACCGTTGAAGAGGCCTGTGATTTGGTAGGCTAATACAGTGAACAAATGATAGATATATCAACCAGTGGCGGTGGGTCAATAGAGGGCGCTAGGGCGCCGCCCCTCCGTGAAATATTCAATTGAATATATCTGACAACTTTTATCAACACGAAATAAATCAACAATAATACATAGCGTTTATCCTCGTTTAATTGTGTGATATACTTGTCACTGCCAGCAACCATTTAAATTACCAATAAATAGCCCAAATCATTGACGTTCAGACGCATTGAATTGAATTGAATTGAAAAAGTTTTTATTTCAAACAAGTAAATAATAATTAAAAAATAATAATAATAAACAATCAAATAAATGAAACAAGTGGACAGTTACAATAAAGTAATGTTTACACACAATGAAAACCACAAAAGAAGAAACTGTCTTACACTTGCTTTACCTGTTTTCGAACAGGTAAAGCAAGTGTAAGACATAAATATATATATATATATGTGTAAACATATGTATAGAGAGAGACACACACACACACGCATGTATCCACGCATCCAGACCCATCCATACGCATCCTCTCATTAATAGTAAATCATGCACATTTATATAAAATATAGGAATAAAAGGAGCACACTGCAATCTCAGTGAATTCATGGGTGAAAAATGCAAGAACCCTAAAATTGCACACACACATATATATATATATATATATATATATATATATATAAAACATGGTAAAAGCATGCAAGAAGTATTAAAAACACACAGGGTAAAGATAAGTGCAAAATAGATCAAAGGAATATAAATAAAGATAAATAAGACATAGTAAAACCATTCACACATCCATACCATTCTTTCACATAAAAGAAGCCTCCAATGAATAAGAGGGTAAGGGTTAGGGTTATGGGTAGCATAGCCCTAACCCCCGTCCCCGAGCCCAATGGACGCTGTCCTGGGTCGTCTGGAATTGAAGGAGAGACCGTTGTTTAAGGTGACCGCATCGGGGGTCCACCTCCTCTATGCTGTCTCTCACAAAGCTGCTGGAGGTCTCAGTGCAGTGGAGCTGGTGAAGGGATAGCTCGATGGAAACAGAGAGGAGAGGAATGACGAGACGGGCCTGAGGGACTTTAGCTGTTCCAACGAGTCGTCGATGTCTTTGATAACGGTAACGGCTGTTTGTTCCCTATGACCGTTGTTTATGTCTACCTAAAAACCACCGGTCTGATGCCAGGCCTGGGGGAGGGGAATCTAAGCAGGACTGCAGTGAGGTGTCTGAGGGCCGCTCCCGGGAAACTGTGGGCCTGAACCCCCGACCGTTTAAATGTGGGGACGCGGGCGATGTTAGAATCCCCCATAATGATAAGAGGCTTCCTAATGGCCAGAGCCCACAGGGAGGCTTTCCCGTTAGGATAGGGGGGTACCAATGGTTTGGTGGGGGGGGGGGGGGGGGGCCTGGGTTGATCTACATTTGATGGTCTAGAACAAAAGGAAGGAGGTGGAGAGGGGGGGTGAGGAGGGGGGGGGGGGAGAGGCTGGGGTCAGTGGGCACCATTGGACTATGTCAGGTGAGCTAGGGATCAATTGGGTAATGGTTCTGCTGGGGGCGTGGTCGAGGGCAGACATCCTGATATGGGTGAGTTACTATGAATGGGTTGGTGAGGACTGAGGTCTGCTATGGTGGGTGGTGTTGGTGGAGGACCAGCAGTGGGTGTAGTCTAGTTGATATCTAGTGGTCTAGTGGACACTATTAACGCATTCATCAACTCGCATGCAACCTGTTCCCTACTGATTCTAACTTTCTTCCAACTGGAGTTGGAAGAAAGTGAAAGAAAAGTCTGAATGGTGCTAGATGACGTACGGGCACGGACCCGTGAAAACAAGGCGCGTACAACGCCTCAAAACGCCCCTGGGCCGACGGACGCGTTCCGCACGCAGCACACAACGGGATGAAGCAGACTCGGAGAACGCGGTAAAAGCAGCGACCTCGTCAGAAGAGACTCACGTCCAGGCCCAGCGGGAGGACCAGCTCCGGAGTCCTGGTCCCCAAGGTGTAGTGGCTGGGTCGGCGAGGCTCCGGGCCCCCCACGTTGGGTCCATAGGGGCTGGGGTCAGGTCTGTAGCAGGGCCGGCGGCAGCCAGGGGCAAGGGGGGGCTCAGCCCACCCAAATGTGCGCCGTGCCCACCCAATCAAAATAGAAGAAAATGAATGAAAACATTTTGGTGGAAGTCCAGACCCACTATCGGACGGAGCTGTTCGTTTGCTGTCCAACAAAATGTCAAATCTAATTCAGCCAATTAATTAATACTAAAGAATATACCATTACCATGCATTGCTTCTAATTGGGTGGGCCGGACAGCATGCCTCCAAGTTACCCACCCGCTTATAGTGGTCACTGGTACACACACACACACACACACACACACACACACACACACACACACACACACACACACACACACACACACACACACACACACACACACACACACACACACACACACACACACACACACACAATGCATTGACCAGTGGCATCACTATGCCATTTTATTCGGGGCTAAAGCCCCGGATATTATTGAATTAGCCCTGAATATAATTATTGGTAAAAAATATATATATAATAAGTAGCCTAGTCTAGATAGTCCTTCTGGCAAGAAAATAAACAGTTTAAAAACATAACCTGTTTACCACCTCAAGTGAATTAACTCATTCTATCCCCAGTCAGATCCTTGTGTGTGTGTGTGTGTGTGTGTGTGTGTGTGTGTGTGTGTGTGTGTGTGTGTGTGTGTGTGTGTGTGTGTGTGTGTGTGTGTGTGTCTGTGTGTGTGCGTGCGTGCGTGTGTGTGTGTGTGTGTGTGTGTGTGTGTGTTTGTGTATGGTCTGTCTCACTTGTATTTATTTTACTCTGAAATAACTTGAAAGCAGCACTGCGGTTAGGTAGCTATTTAAAGCTATAATGAACCGCGTATTTTGTTAATTTAGGTAAAGCATTATGAAGAAATTTGCATGCATAATAAAGCACACAAATATATTTTTCAACCTTTACTCTGAAGGAGTGTCTTCTTGAACCTTTACTCTGAAGGAGTGTCTTCTTGAACCTTTACTCTGAAGGAGCGTCTTCCTGCCCTCAGAGGGTTCAGCGTTAGGGTTGAGAGTCAGGGTTTAGAGTCAGGGACAGAGCTGGTCAGAGAGGAGTGCCTTAACACAAACCTCTTCACCTGCCTTCTGAATGGACATTTTGCAATGATTCATTTGGGAAAATGGTTTCCTCTGCTTTCCTTTGCAAATGTATAAATTAATGTTCTGTCAGGTGTTTTTCTTTATACTGTCTATTCAAATCCTACATTGACTTCTGCATGTTTGGTGCGGTTCATTAATTGTCCTTTTAACTTGGTTAATGTCAAGCTAAACTCCTGCCATACATTTAATATACATGATGAATGTTATTCGGCAATGTTCACATTATCCATTTTGTAAAAATATAAAACATCCATGTTACTACTAAATTCAAGCCTATTCATGCATTTAACAATCTACATTGTTTAATACATTAACCATTTTTATTAGCCCCGAATATAATTTTTTGGGTAAAATAAATAAAATTACAAATATTTAAAAGTAGCCTAGTCTAGATAGTCCTTCTGGCAAGAGAATAAACAGTTTAAAAACATAACCTGTTTACCACCTCAAGTGAATTAACCTATCCTATCCCCAGTCAGATCCGTGTGTGTACGTGTGTAAGGTCTGTCTCACTTGTATTCATTTTACTCTGAAATAACTTGAATGGAACTTAAGATGTTGGGGATGAGCAGCACAGCAGTCAGGCAGCTATGGAAAGCTATAATAAACTGTATTTTGTTTATTTAGGTAAAACCTTATGAAACAATTTGCATGCAAAATAAAGCATACAAATAATTTTGGCATTTTCATTTTTACCGTAAAGAAAATAGGCCTATTTAAGTCACTATTTGAGGCGTCAAATGAAATCGGCCAATCGAACAATTACATCACAATCATTTATTTGATATATATATACAAACACTATATATTGTGGCAGACGCCAGGGAGGAGTGAGGGGAGTGGTAGGTCTGGCAACCTGCTGGCTCCACCCCCAAGCCATATATGGACTTCCTCCCTATAGGTGGTGCTGGGGGTTAAGAGGGCTAGCAAACAGACATCTGGGGAGTTGAAGTTGGAGTTGGAAGAGGAGCTGGAGCTAGGGAAGCTAGGGCTAGGAAAGGACAGGCAGGATTTGTGTGATCGCCTGGAAGCAGAGATAGAGAGAGAGAGAGAGAGAGAGAGAGAGAGAGAGAGAGAGAGAGAGAGAGACAGAGAGAGAGAGAGAGAGAGAGAGAGAGAGAGAGAGAGAGAGAGAGAGAGAGAGAGGGAGGGGGTGAGAGGTGGAAAGTGTTGGACAGGATCATATAACACCCTTTTCCCACCCTGGTTTCATTTACAAGGTAAATGAACCATTCTGTGCTTGGAACTGCTCTGTGAGTTGCGTCATTTGTCTACTCAACTTGGTAGCGTGGAAACCCCACACCCACTGGCCTGCTACAATATCTATATAGTCTGTATAGTATATAGCTCGGGACAACCACCATCCAGGTTGACCATCAGTGTGTGGAGGGAGGATGTTATACACACACATCACAGTGGAGTCTCCATCACCTCTTCATCAGTATGTGGAGGGAGGATATTACCACACACATCACAGTGGAGTCTCCACCACCTCTTCATCAGTGTGTGGAGGGAGGATATTACCACACACACAACAGTGGAGTCTCCACCACCTCTTCATCAGTGTGTGGAGGGAGGATATGACCACACACACAACAGTGGAGTCTCCATCACCTCTTCATCAGTGTGTGGAGGGAGGATATTACCACACACACAACAGTGGATTCTCCACCACCTCTTCATCAGTGTGTGGAGGGAGGATATGACCACACACACAACAGTGGAGTCTCCATCACCTCTTCATCAGTGTGTGGAGGGAGGATATGACCAAACACCCAACAGTGGAGTCTCCATCACCTCTTCATCAGTGTGTGGAGGGAGGATATTACCACACACACAACAGTGGAGTCTCCACCACCTCTTCATCAGTGTGTGGAGGGAGGATATGACCACACACACAACAGTCTCAATTTGTGTGTCTAAAGTAAGTCTGGTTTTCATGCGTCCTATCATCACTAGTCCCATCTTTGTCCACTGGGTGGCGCTTTAGAGACTGATTCAACTTGTGCTCCAGCTGCTGCTCTGTGTGGAGAAGCTTACTAACTTAACCACTTTGTTATTCACTTTATGTCCCCTCTTTGTGGTTCCAGTCTTTACTAAAGGCCTTAGCTGTTCAACAACCCCATTACAGCAAGTTAATGAATAACTAATATCTCTAACAATTTGACCCAGTTATAAGATCACCTTAAGTAACTGATTAACTAATATCACTGACTATTGAGCCCAGTTGTAAGATAAGCTAATGAATAACTTATATGTATGACTGTAGGAGCCAATTCCTTTGCATCGTGTGTGTGTGTGTGTGTGTGTGTGTGTGTGTGTGTGTGTGTGTGTGTGTGTGTGTGTGTGTGTGTGTGTGTGTGTGTGTGTGTGTGTGTGTGTGTGTGTGTGTGTGTGTGTGCATGGCCTTGTACTAACCTATTTAAATGGCATTCAAATCGGTGGCAAGAATATATATCCCAAACATTGCAGGTATATCAAATGTAGATCAGTGAGGTACTCAGGGATTAAAATCAACTTGTGAATTTATTAATTCAACTGATTTAAAAAATACATAATTTGCTACATGTGTTACATGTGTAAGATGAGCCATGCATAATCAAATAAAACAAATCCCTATACCACACACATGGGTTAACATAAAGAGGTGACATGCATGAGCATAATTACCATCACTTCTGCTGAGACATTCACCATGTCTTCAAACAATTGACAACAATAGCACTGTCTGTGATCGTGGAACCCATTCATACACCAGGCAGTGTTTGACTCTAACTATAGCATCATAAGTCAAGTCAGAGCTCTGGTCCAGACAGTGGTTTGTTACCAGTAGAGCTCTGGTCCAGACAGTGGTTTGTTACCAGTAGAGCTCTGGTCCAGACAGTGGTTTGTTACCAGTAGAGCTCCGGTCCAGACAGTGGTTTGTTACCAGTAGAGCTCCGGTCCAGACAGTGGTTTGTTACCAGTAGAGCTCCGGTCCAGACAGTGGTTTGTTACCAGTAGAGCTCCGGTCCAGACAGTGGTTTGTTACCAGTAGAGCTCCGGTCCAGACAGTGGTTTGTTACCAGTAGAGCTCCGGTCCAGACAGTGGTTTGTTACCAGTAGAGCTCTGGTCCAGACAGTGGTTTGTTACCAGTAGAGCTCCGGTCCAGACAGTGGTTTGTTACCAGTAGAGCTCCGGTCCAGACAGTGGTTTGTTACCAGTAGAGCTCCGGTCCAGACAGTGGTTTGTTACCAGTAGAGCTCCGGTCCAGACAGTGGTTTGTTACCAGTAGAGCTCCGGTCCAGACAGTGGTTTGTTACCAGTAGAGCTCCGGTCCAGACAGTGGTTTGTTACCAGTAGAGCTCCGGTCCAGACAGTGGTTTGTTACCAGTAGAGCTCTGGTCCAGACAGTGGTTTGTTACCAGTAGAGCTCTGTTCCAGACATTGGTTTGTTACCAGTAGAGCTCTGGTCCAGACAGTGGTTTGTTACCAGTAGAGCTCCGGTCCAGACAGTGGTTTGTTACCAGTAGAGCTCCGGTCCAGACAGTGGTTTGTTACCAGTAGAGCTCTGGTCCAGACAGTGGTTTGTTACCAGTAGAGCTCTGGTCCAGACAGTGGTTTGTTACCAGTAGAGCTCTGGTCCAGACAGTGGTTTGTTAACCTGTCCTTGACCTGACCTGCAAACCTGAACAAATGTCCTCATTCCCCCCAGTTGCAATATCATCCGACTGCAGACACAAATGGGCGTTCCCGTGTGGTGGGCGTTCTCGTTTACGCAGACTAGAACGCCCCCCCGGCGTTCTCCTGTGGTGGGCGTTCTCGTTTACGCAGGCTGGAACGCCCCCTTCTTCTTCGTCGATCTAGTAGTATGGGCAGCATAGAACTGACGTTAGTGCCCCCTTCTTCGATCTCGTAATACGGGTACGTTAGCCAGCTAAGCCTACAGAATGTTAGCTTACATTTATGTGTCGGATCTCGGCCCAACCTTTGCATCAAACTTGATGCAACACGATCATTACAGGGAGGCTCCATGATCTCATGCTCATTATCTTCTGGGTTAGTATAGGTAGGGTATTAGGTATAAGTGAGATGTTTGATATAGTTGTTTAAGAATATGCCCAAATTAAATAATGAATAGATTAAAATAACAATTGGGACCTTATGCAGTTCAAATCCAGTTACCAGACACTATGAAGGCTCAAACAGTGGGCCATTTGACTCCAAGTGTTCACTTACTTTTCCCACTGAATGTTTTCAATAAAGACAAAATACAGTAATTGCTCTGTAACAATTAACCTTACAACATACATCGTAGGCACAAATGTATGTTATACATCGTATAGCATTTGTCACAAAAACAAAAAAGAAAGGAGTAATAAAATACCAGCATTTCTGGGCAGATACATTTACTACAGTAGTATGTACATTTACAAGTGAAAGGGATTGCAAAAATGACGTCCCAAATAAAACAAAAAAGGAGTAATAAAAGAACATTATGCTATGCAGACATCTTTTATGACAAACCTGCCATATGCAACGTGCCTCAGTACCAGGGGTGTGCTTGGCCAATTCTTCTTTTTTAAGAAGCCTTTGAGGCGTAGCGCAAGGCCACTGCCACAGCCTGCATTGTTGTAAATCTTTCTAACCGTTATGTATATGAGATTGTCTTTATTAAGCTTAATGTCCCCTGCCAAACTGTCATTTATATATTGAAGGATGGAGAGGCTTGATTAGTTCTCGGAATGTGTTTGAAACCCTGTTGAACACGCCAAGCATCGCCATGTCCAGTCTCAGCGTCTCTTGTACAATTTGCTGAAGGACCTCGGGTGGTAAGAATGGCCTGTCCTCTGTTGTGCCAGATTGGAGCGTGTGGCTGAGATGGGGAGATGGAGAGGGTGAGCTTGGTGTGCCAGCTAGTCCTGCAGGGCTAGAGAGAGCGAGAGAGCCGAAAAAGAGTGAAGGAGAGCGAGAGAGAGGGAGAGAAACAGGGATTATAATCAACCTTCAATCAATCACACAAGCCAAGACCAACACTACCCACACCATTAAACAAAAGTCTGAGAAAGAGCAAGAGAGAATATACGTAAATAGAAAAGTATGGACATGGTATGTAATACCTTTCACTGCTTAGTGATTGGAAGGTGTGACTGAGATGGGGAGATGGAGAGGGTGAGAAGGAGCCAGCTAGTTCTGCAGGGCTAGAGACAGAGAGACAAGTGTATTGGCTACGATCTTCGTGAGCACCAAAAATAAGTAGACAGGACTTGTGATTAAGGACCAATACTGAATCAGACGAAACAGTCATTATTAACCTCAACCTGACACTTGACTCAAGGCTGAACGTTTCTGGGTTCAATCCCCAAAGCCCACAAACTAACACGTAGCATTCTACAGGGCAGGAATCTTCTAAATTATTCAATAGTAATTTTGGTAAATAGCAATGCATCCATACATTGACTAACATTTTTAACCACATGGTTTTACAGGAAACTAACTATCAACCTATTGATAAGACTCAAAGTTATTCATATTGATGATCTATCATGGATCAGAGTGGACTACAGTACCTTAGTCGTCTTCCTGCTGTGATGAAGTGAGCCACACCAAACCGTCCGACTCATAACAAGGAAATGATGTCCAACCAGTTGGACAACTTCCCCTCCCAGTTCATACTCCCAGATTCTGCGTTTATATGAGCTGTGTTTTTACGCTCACAGGGGGCTGTTGTCTCTGTTAACTTTGGACAAGAGGCAGGGTCTCTCTAGAAGCATATTCATAGACCCTCTCATTCTCAAGCGGGGCAGGACTATATATGGACTACCACGTGTGGTATGACATCACAACCCGATCTGTGATGCGGGCCTACAGAATACAAGACCCAGTACAAGATGAAGTTTAAACGTCTTCACTAACCAAGATTCCTGTCTAAATAATCTAATCTTAATACCGGACTGCAAATATAACAACAGTTCATCCAGTTCCCCTCCCAGTTCAAACTCCTCCCAGACTAACCTCGAATAGGCGGCTGATCCATGACCTCACTCAGTGATAAATAATAATCAGCGTATTGAAGCATGGACAGATAGCTCTCAGCTCTGTCCACTCAGAGTACAGAATACTCAGCTTACAGTGTACTCAGCGTACAGAGTACTCAGAGTACACAGAGTACTCAGAATGAACACACACACACTAACACACACACACACAGACACACAGACACACAGACGCCACCGTGGGTGGTGGGGCTCTCGTACCTCTGGAATCTCCCGACAGCATTACAGGTCTTACTTCACTGGACGACATTTTATGTATTGGCAGTTTAGGTGATATGACGCTGGTGACGGTGTTATCGCTTTACCAAGTAGGGAAAACAACAAAACACAATGATAACCTCACTTTAGTACATGATACAACAACGATGATCTCACTTTAGTACACAACACAATGATGATCTCACTATAGTACATAATACAACACAATGATAACCTCACTTTAGTACATACAACAACGATGATCTCACTTTAGTACACTCTTTTGACGTCAGGAGACAAGATGAAGGCCGTGTTGTTGCACTTTGTACAGTTGGTGTTGTGGTTCTCCTGGTCTCTGGCGGGAACCCAGGCTGCAGCTACCGGGGCATTCCACAGCCAACACTCAGCACACCATGTGACCCAGGCAGCCAATCAGGTCACCCAGGCAGCCTGTCTCGAAACCAGTCAGATCAGTCCTGGGCAAGCAGCCATCTTGGTTCTACACGCGAGCTGGGTGGGGAACTGAATGAGGATTAATACATTCTATTATTTGATCTGCAGAAAGATTATATCTCTGTTTTCGTGATCTTAAACAAGACATATTATGGGGTTTTCCCAACAAGTAAACAAAGTATTTGACTTCCAGAAATTATGTTTTTGAAGCTGTTAGCTGGAAATAGTTTTTAGGAAAAAAAGAATTTGCCTGACGCTATTCCCCTCTGTTTCATTCCCTTCAGAATGCACTATTTCTGGTGTCTGTAGCTTTAATGCAAATGAGCTGCTGCAGATTGACCAATGAGCTGTCAGACTGAACCACAGCATGGAGGAGGGATTGTTGCCGTTTGCGGACTCCTGGAGCTCTATAGAGTGGCGAAGTCACGCCCCTTCCGGTAGAGCTCATGGGACCTATGAGATCGAAAAATATGAATGGGTGTCAATGGAGAGAAAATAATTATTTTCTGGTCCCGGTCTTTATATGCCCTGGATTACACATATGTTGTTTTTGGATTTAAATGATAATTTTTCATGCAAAGAGTTCAACCGTTTATTGTGCAATTGTTCAGATAAAGGCTGTAGAGAAAGCACAACGAGAAAGACTACACGGCTCGTATGTGACGTCACGCTCCCTGCGACTGACGTGGAGAAGACCGACAATCTTCCCATCGGCATAACTGAAACTCTGCACGTGTCCCGATTTATAATGGTTTTCACCTCTTTCGACGCTTTTATCCTCCCCTTGGAAACAGCGGTGAAGTGGGGCAGAGAGATCGCCATCTCTGTGCCGAGTTCCAAGTGCGGGTGTTGTGACGTATATCATATGCGTTGAGAGCAGCGAAGAGCTGTAGTTCACAAAGCGGCCTCACATAAAACCTAAAATTATCGATCTTCTTCACAAACATTTTTAGTTTTCTTTGCATGAAAAATTATCATTGAAATCCACAAACAACATATGTGTAATCCAGGGCATATAAAGACTGGGACCAGAAAATAATTATTTTCTCTCAATTGACACCCATTCATATTTTTCGATCTCATAGGTCCCATGAGCTCTACCGGAAGGGGCGTGACTTCGCCACTCTATATCGATATAATATAATATAATAATAATATTATACATGGGTATTTATATAATATTATATCTAATATCAAGGCCAAAAGCAATCTGCAACTCGTATGATATCATATGTAACGGCCTTTTTTCTATTTTCCAATGTTCCAAACTAAAGGCCGTGGGTGACGTGGATTCGCAGACCCGGCGCCAAGGGCGGGCCAGACCGGGCCGGGCCCGCCCATTTGATGTCTTTGCCCCCGCCCACTTGATGTCTTTGCCCTTGTAAAAATAAAATGTATTTTACTTTTTTATTTTATTTTCTATGCTAAGATATTTATGATGTCAGATACTATTTAAAATCTCAAAAAATAATTGTTAAACTAAATAAAAAATGTGTAGAAAATAGAGATGTGATTGACATATGTGTAAACCTATCGCTATTCAGAATTCGTCACACCGAACAACGGCATTAACCGGCAAATTCAAATTAGTAGCCTAGCCTGCTCTGGTGTTTTAAAAAGAAAATGGATATCAGACGCTGGTTAAAAACTAATTGGCCTACTTATCCGGAAAAAAACCCTGCAGTTACTGCAAGTAAAGTTAGCTCTAACCCTGACCGGGCTGAGCCTCTTGCTGGAGCTGGATTTGAGTTCCCGCCACTAGCTGTAACAACGCAGCCGCTATTAGCCCTCTCCTCCGAGACGCCTTTTACCTCTCACTCCGACCCGCCAGGAGTAACAACACCCTCCGCCTCCTCCTCGCCTCCACCAATCATTTCCTACAAATTCTGGTGAAAAGAGTCTGTTCACATGCCGACGTCATGGGTCCCGACCGGCGCTTTCATTGGATTATGCGACAATGTTTTGGCCGAGCACATGATGCAATGTTGCGAAAGTTTTGTATGTTTATGTTTATTTGCTCGTCTGCGTGGCGCGGAATATTGCTGTTGGCGTCTGTGGTATTTAATGTGCCGCCGCGCACACAATGCAAATGTGATTTGTATTTGGCTGTTTGTGTGTGTTAAAATGTAGGCTATTATTTGCGAACTGCGTGCATCTTAAGGCAATGCTGTTGTTGGCCATGCTGATGTGTTTGCGCTGCTGTGGACTGTTGCAATTGAGTTTTTTGTAGGCTACACCTGTCTGTCATAATATAGATGTGGGCCCTCCCACAAAATCTACGTGCCCCCTGTATAGATTTGCTCTGGCGCCGGGTCTGATGCCATGGTATGTCAGTGGTCGCGACGGCAGTTACCGTTTCAGAACGGTAGTTACCGTTTCAGAATGGCAGTTACCGTTCCAGAACGGCATATGCCATGGTATGTCTGTGGTCGCGACGGCAGTTACCGTTTCAGAACGGTAGTTACCGTTTCAGAACGGCAGTTACCGTTTCAGAACGGCAGTTACCGTTTCAGAACGGCAGTTACCGTTCCAGAACGGCATATGCCATGGTATGTCAGTGCTCGCGGTGGCACATGCCACAGGCCAATAAACGATCTCGGCCCTACTGCATTTTTGTGTGTGCGCTAACATGTTGTAATGTGTGTGTGTGTGTGTGTGTGTGTGTGTGTGTGTGTGTGTGTGTGTGTGTGTGTGTGTGTGTGTGTGTGTGTGTGTGTGCATTCGTGTGCGTGCATTCGTGTGCGTGTGTGTATGTGCATTCGTGTGCGTGCATTCGTGTGTGTGTGTGTGTGTGTGTGTGTGTGTGTGTGTGTGTGTGTGTGTGTGTGTGTGTGTGTGTGTGTGTGCATTCGTGTGCGTGCATGCGAACATGTTGTAATGCGTGTGTAGTAGCAGCTTTCCAGCGGCCACTTCTGGGAGCAGATGCAACCGGACAACGCGCGGCGTAAATTATAGGTTTATTTATTTGTTCCTTCTTAGTCAATAAGATTGCAGCAGTCAATCCGTTTTCACACATAGAATTACGTTATTTCTAAACCATAATTCACCATACTATTAAACCATATTACATAAACTTAAATATTATAATTATTTCAACAGTGTTATCAATCTTAATCACTTAATTTGCAACATAAATATCAAAATGGCTCCAACACTCCAGCCCCTAATTGGCCATAATAAGGCAATTCATAACAAGATATTCATGGGAGCCACACAGTTCAAAAGTCCATTGCAATATTATTCATGTTTCACATTTCTTTTTTTTCCACATATTTGTTTCAATAGTTCATGAAAAGTCCAGCCAGAAAAGGCTTTCTCCTTTCAGAAATATTAACCCTTATAAAAATCAAGGGGAATTCAGAGTCCTTTCTCAAAAAATATTCCAATAGTCCTTTCGATAGTCCATTCAATAGTCCTTTCGATAGTCCATTCAATTAATAATTTCATTTAATCTTTCTTTTTTCCATAAACATCAACAGGTAAGTATCCAACAAATTCATATGCATTCTCTTGCTCATTCAAAAGTGAAATATACTAGAAAAGGAGTTCAGTATTTTATCAAAATAAATGTTATGTTTGTTAGCAGTGTAGTGTGGTGTGTGTCAGTGTGTCAGTCGGGTCAGTAAGATGGTCAGTCAGGACATGTCTTTGAGAAGACACAGCTTGGTAATAGGTCTTTCCAAGATGTTTGCTTGTGTGTGCAAACATGTTGCAGTGTGTGTGTAATAGCCGTTTCTGTTTTTTGTTAAGCTCACTTCGACCTGTGATTTGTATATGCCTACCTAGGCACAGGCGCAGCTGATTTTAGGTCACGCCCACCGCTCTAGCATAGTTGGAAAGTAATGTCGGGCGGCGTGGCACGGTTTTGGCGAGATAAAAAGATTTTACCACACCTAATGCAAGCATTTTGGATAATGGAAATGGAAAACCTTTGTTAGAACTTCATGCAAAGAAAACTTGGAATAAACTGAACCCTTTTTTGGAAACTTGTGTTTGTGCGTAAACTTGAAGCCGAATCCACGTCACCCACGGCCTTTAGTTTGGAACATTGGAAAATAGAAAAAAGGCCGTTACATTAATTAAAATCTTTCTTTCGTTTGGACATTGAACTTGGAAGATATCGGATTGAATTGGATTATCTGTTGGAACGTTTCTGTTGGATTACTGGAATTTGGAAGCCGAAACGAGAAGACGTGAGTAACAGCTGACTGACTAACAGCTGACTCTGAAGCAACCCGCAACGTCGGGGTGGACCCTCTTGAGCTGTAATTTAAAGACTTAAAAGAAGACAAAGCAAAGACTCTTTAGTTTGAAAACATTCTTTGGATTTTTGCGGAAACAAAGTAGGTGGAACATTATGCAGCAGGAGCAGGAAGATTTGGGAAAGGAAAGGGAAGTTTTTAGTTTAATTAAGAAGAGAAGTGGAAAACTCGGCGCTCTCACACGAAAGCGGAATGAAATTCACACTTTGATCGATAATGGAGAGAATACCACCGTCATTGAAGAACACATGAAAGTTTACAATCGTTTCCTGGAGGAGTTTATGGACGTACAAGTGGCTGTGCAAAGTTTATTTAATGAGGACGAGAGAGAATCTGACCACACCGACTGGTATGAACCCAAATTGATAAGCTGCAGAGAATTTATTGATGACATAGAAACGTGGCTAAAACAAGACGCCTCGCAGGATGCCGCTAATAATGTAAGTGCCGTGGAAAATGTGTCTCACGCAAAAACTGCATTCGGAGAGGCTAAAAAGCAGTTGGAGTGGAACTTCGGAAGCAAAGTGAAAGTTACAGCTGCATTTCTGAACAAGGCATTGGATTGGCCAGTCCTGAAAGCAGATGACGGCGTAGGTGTAGCATTAAGATCATACACATTTTTCCTAAGAACCAGTTATAACACAACGGAGGACGCCGGATATTTGGATGAAATGGAAAACTCCTCACACATGAAGGTGTTCGTCTCCAAGCTGCCATTCAGAATGCGTGAGGCCTGGAGGATGAAAGTGTGCAGCATCAGAGAGGAGCAAAAACGGAGAGTGAAATTCAAAGACTTACTGGACTTCCTGGAAAGGCAAGTGAGAGCTGCAATGGATCCTGTCTTCTGTGAAAGTCAAAATACAAGAGCAAAAGCCACAACACCACCAACCCCCAAGTCAATTGGAAAAGCCAAAGGCAGCAGCTTCGCCACCTCTGTTGCTCAGGTGCCTCACCAGAGTGACACGCCCAACGCTGGAAATGCAGGTGAAATTCAGTGCTTGTTTTGCAATGACAGCCACATACTTGACAAGTGCACAACATTCAAAAAGAAACCAAACAAAGATTTTTACATAGCAAAGGCGTGTGCTTTGGATGCTTAATACAAGGTCACTTAAGCAGGAACTGTCAAGAAAGGCTGACATGCCGCACCTGCAGTAAGAATCATCCAACAGCTCTGCACATCGAACCAAAACCTCAGAACACCCCAGCCGACCATGAAACACAAACGGTCTCCAACGCACTTGTGTCCTTGGACTCTGAAGGTGATACTGGGGTCGGTTCTAAAGAATGCTCGCTGTCTGTTCTACCTGTCAAAGTCAGACTAAACAAAAGCACAAAAGTAATCGAAACATACGCTTTCTTGGACCCAGGCAGCTCAGCTACATTCTGTACTGAGTCATTAATGACTCAGCTGAACGCACCTGGACAAAAAATGGACATACTGCTGAAGACGATGGGGCAGGAGAAGTATGTGAGTAGTCATAAGATCTCTGGCTTGGAAGTAGCTGCCTTAAATGACAACAAATTCTTGAGACTGCCAGATTTGTACACTCAAAAGTCAATCCCTGTCACGAAAGACAACATACCCAAAGAAGAAGACCTCAAAAAATGGCCTTACTTACAAGAAGTGGAACTGACGCCCATCAATGCAAGTATTGGACCGCTGATTGGTGCAAATGCACCTAAAGCACTGGAACCATGGAAAATAGTCAACAGTGAAGGTAATGGACCCTACGCTGTCCAGACTCGTCTTGGATGGGTCATCAACGGCCCACTTGGACAAGAAGATAGCGACGCCAGCGATGCAGCTTCTGTACAGGTGAATCGCATCTCATTAGGAAAATTGGAAGAAATGTTGATCAAGCAGTATAATCAAGATTTTGTCGAACAGCACTGTGACGAACACGCTGAATTGTCTGTGGAGGACAAACAGTTTATGGAAATAATGTCAAGCTCAGCAACACTTACCAATGGTCATTACTACCTGAAGCTGCCATTCCGCGACTCCAATGTAGTGATGCCCAACAACAAACAAGTCGCCCAGCAGAGGGCGCAACACCTGCTGAAAAAGTTCAAAAGAGACCAGCTGCCTATGGAAAGAGCCCTAGGCGTCCAGTGGGATGTTGAACAAGACTCCTTCACCTTCAGCATTCTGAACAAGCACAAGCCACTGACAAGACGTGGAATACTGTCAAGTGTGAGCTCCATTTACGATCCACTAGGGTTCTTAAGCCCGGTGATACTCCCCGCAAAGCAGATTCTGCAGCAGCTGTGCAAGTTGAAGCTGGCGTGGGATGAGGCAATACCACCAGAGATGGCACAAACATGGCAAAGGTGGGTGGATGATTTGATTCTGTTACACTCATTCAGTGTCAGAAGATGCTTCACACCTAGTGAATTTGGAAATGTAGAAATGGCACAGCTGCATCACTTTTGTGATGCCAGCGAAGTTGGATTCGGTGCTGTATCATACTTACGGCTAACTAACAGCGAGAAGGAAGTGTGTGTTGCTTTTGTTATAGGCAAAGCAAGGGTGGCTCCACTCAAGCACGTCACCATACCTCGCCTGGAACTGGCTGCAGCAGTCGTTGCTGTGCGCCTGGACAAGATGCTGTCAAAACAGTTGGAGCTCAACCTCAGTGAGTCAGTCTTTTGGTCCGACAGCATGACTGTCCTAAAATACATTGCAAACACCACCACTCGCTTTAAGACCTATGTAGCCAATAGAGTTTCCATCATAAGTTCACTGTCTAATGTCCGTCAGTGGAGACATGTTGGCTCTAAGATGAATCCTGCAGATGCAGCTTTGCGAGGCATGAAAGTTGGAGCCTTCCTGAAGTCCTCAACCTGGATCTCTGGTCCTGACTTTCTCGGAAAAACCGAGCGTGAGTGGCCAGCAAGCGTGGACAAAGCATCGCTGCATCCGGACGCTGACCCAGAAGTGAGAGAGGAGGTCCTTTCCTTCGCTGCACAGGCGGAAGAAGTATGTCCCACCACTAAACTGCTGCTGCACTTCTCTAGTTGGACAAGGCTCAAGAGAGCCGTGGCATGGATTACGAAACTGAAAGAAAAAGCTAAGGCTAAAGATAAAAGAAAATGCACAATGTGGAGATCAAACTTCTTTAAAACAGGTAAAGAAAACATACTACTTACCACTCACAGTCGATGACCTGCTCTTAGCAGAGGAGGCAATAGTGCGCTTTGTGCAAAAGAAACATTACTCCAGCGAATTGGCTGCACTGAAATCCGGTGGTGTAAAGAAATCCAGTCAACTGTACAAACTTGACCCCATTGCCATTGATGATGTATTGAGAGTTGGTGGTAGGCTGAGCAGGTCTGCTCTACCTGTGGAAACAAAACACCCTGCAATACTACCAAAAGAAAGTCACGTCTCAAAGCTCATTCTTAAACATGTACACAATAAAGTTGGTCACAGGGGAAGAAATCATATGCTCTCAACCCTACGACGACAGTACTGGATTCCTCATGCAAATGCAGCAGCCAGAAAGATCATCAGTGAGTGTGTGATATGCCTAAAGCAGCGCCAAAGACCAGGGGTCTCATTTATAAAACTGTGCGTGGGATCGTTACTAAAAATGTGCGTACGCCCAGAAGCCAAGTTTTGCGTGCGGCCAAAAAATATTCGGATTTATAAAACACTGCGTACGCACACCTTTACGCAATCTTTGCTTTATAAATCACATACTGACTACAATTGTGCGCAGCTGAATCAGCTTCACGTACCGCCCTCTACACGCCCCTTTTTAACCATAAATGGTCAATGCAAATGACCTCATGAATGCGATCTGCATATAAAACAGACTCGGATGCCGGTATTATGTCTTGTTGGAAACAATGGCAGAAGTACTGAGAAAATCAAAAAAGCGAAATTTCACGGAAGTTGAAGTGGAGACACTTGTGGGTGAGATGGAGGACCGAAAGGTAGTTTTGTTCGGCGGTCACGGGATTGGGATCGCCAACAACAAAAAGCAGAGTCAGTGGCAACATGTTGCTGCAGCAGTGAACTCTGTCAGTAGCACGGAGCGCACTGTCCCAGAATTAAAAAAAGAAGTGGTCTGACAGAGAGTTACATATTTTTATGTAGCCTACCAATAAATCGTTATGGTGCCTAAATACCCTCTCCCTCCGAATCCTGCCATTTGCATGGTCCGCCAGAAGTGCCATATGGTGCAGCATTACCACGGCGCTCACCTCTGTATTTATAGGGTTATGGTAATAACCCTATAAACCCTATAAGACGAGAACGCCTTGGATAATCAGTTTGTAATCACCCACGTAAAATGTTCTTGAACATAACCCCTTTTTAATGCCTGATTTGTCATGAAAAGCATCAAGAGTAACGGACAATGATTGTGATGAGGAGTGTGGCTTGGTTTTTCACACTTGATTTAATTGACATTTGATTATGTGTTTACAGTCTCATCTCATCTCATTTTCGTCCGCTTATCCGGGGTCGGGTCGCGGGGGGAGCAGCTCAAGCAGGGGGCCCCAGACTTCCCCTTCCCGGGCCACATTGACCAGCTCTGACGGGGGGATCCCGAGGCGTTCCCAGGCCAGTGTTGAGATATAATCTCTCCACCTAGTCCTGGGTCTTCCCCGAGGTCTCCTCCCCACTGGACGTGCCTGAAACACCTCCCAAGGAAGGCGCCCAGTGGGCATCCTTACCAGATGCCCGAACCACCTCAGCTGACTAAGTAAAGGAGTAGCGGCTCTAATCCGAGTTCCTCACGGATGGCTGAGCTTCTCATCCTATCCCTAAGGGAGACGCCAGCCACCCTTCTGAGAAAACTCATCTTGGCCGCTTGTACCCGCGATCTCGTCCTTTCGGTCATCACCCAGCCCTCATGACCATAGGTGAGGATAGGAACGAAGATCGACCGGTAGATCGAGAGCTTAGCGGCTCAGCTCTCTTTTCGTTACAACGGTGCGGTAAAGCGAACGCAATACCGCCCCCGCTGCTCCGATTCTCCGGCCAATCTCACGCTCCATAGTAGGGCTGTCAATCCTCCCCTCAAATCATATTCGAATTTCTAATGCTTCTTATGTTGAATATTCGAATAATATTCGAATATTTTAATGTTTTTTTATTTATTTTTTATTATATCATTATATACACCGATACCATCTTATTATTAGGCCTACGTCCCGCGTCCACTAGAGGGCGCGTCAACCAAATCTGTTATGTAACATTTACAACAAGTTTTATCAAATCAATACAAAACTTATATAAATAGGTAAGATATAACGCCAGAAATATTCAAGCAATGATGTTTAATGAAGAAGCTGATGTTCAATCATTCAAATACACACACACACTGCTATTTTACGATGTTATTCTTGGCTGTTTTGACCGTGGCTCTTCCTCAGCCGCTAACTGTTCTGCGTACTCCGAGTAATGCACTGAATGGAGGTGTGCGCTCATGTTGCTCGTAGTCGAGTGGTACTTTAACGATTTACAGCATTATTTGCAAATGACCTCTGTGTCTGCTCGCGCGCTGCTTCCCACCATCTTGTAAGCATACAATGCCGAACGTCACGACGCACGACGTTGACTTTGATTTGCGTCGTTGCTAGGCAAAAGTTAAATGTAATTCTTGAGTTCGAACGTTAGTTGCCGCACTCGAATGTTCTCCTTTTTTAAAAATTCGAATTATATTCGAATAGCGAAGTTCGTTTTGACAGCCCTACTCCATAGTACCCTCACTCGCGAACAAGACCCCGAGGTACTTGAACTCCTTCACTTGGGCTAAGGATTACAGGTGTTTACAGTGTCACATAAAAATATTATGTTATTGACACATGTTGGACAGATGCTCTATTCCATGCAGTCGCGCCGTCAGTGGACAGTAGCCTATGGAGTGACTGGATTAAATGTAGAGAATTTATTTTTATTTCTATTCTAAGGAGATATTTCTGGAGTTATAACTGAGAAATAACGCAGTGGACTTAAATTATTCTGATTAGGATTTAACGCATGATACGGGTTGAAATTAAATTTATGAAGGGCGATGATAAAACATAATCGTTCTTCACACTCTGCAATTCTTCGGTCTGACTTCAGTTCACCACCACACCGTCTGTGTCGCCAATTCTCCTTTTCCTCCAAACCATGCGTACGCATGGGTCAGAGTTTGCTTAGGGCTGCGCACATTTTCCCGTCAAGTTGGTTTTTTATAGATCACAACCTTGGCGTGAAAAGTCACGTACGCAACTTTCAGCCCCGTTTTGTGCGTACGCAACGGTTATAAATGAGACCCCAGGTGAGCAGAAAATGTCTGACCTGCCTGTTGACAGAGTCACAGCTGATGCCCCACCATTCACACATGTGGGCCTAGATTATTTTGGGCCAATAGAAGTTAAGACTAGTTAAAAGATATGGAGCACTTTTTACTTGCCTAACCTGTCGCGCAGTACACCTGGAGGTGGCGCATTCTCTCAATACAGATTCCTGTATAAACGCCATCAGGAGGTTTATCTGCCGCAGAGGCCAAGTCAAAGAAATCCAGACGGATAATGGAACCAACTTCGTCAGCACAAACCGTGAGTTGAAACAAGCCATTGCAGAGTTGAATCACAGTAAAATTCAGAAAAGCTTGATGCAGGATGGAATTAAATGGACATTTAACCCCCCATATGGAGCCCACCATGGTGGCGTATGGGAACGCTTGGTGCAGGACGTAAAAAGATTGCTGCGTTCTCTAACTAACCAACAAGCCCTAGACGATGAAGCCCTGCAGACAGTCTTCTGTGAAGCGGAGGCCATACTGAACGACCGTCCAATCACCACCTCCTCTGGCGATCCCAATGACATCGAGGCCTTGACTCCAAACCACCTTCTTCAGCTGAAAGGTAAACCCATCTTGCCACCAGGTTTATTCAAGAAGGATGACCTGTACGCTCGGAGACGCTGGAGGCAAGTGCAATACATCGCCGACCTCTTCTGGAAGAGGTGGACGACCGAGTACCTCCCTCAACTGCAAGAGCGGCAGAAGTGGAACAAAGTTCACAGAAACTTCACAGTTGGTGACATCGTGCTCGTGGTGGAAGAGTCCGCACCCAGAGGTGCGTGGCCCATTGGGCGCATCACCGACACCATGGCAGACTCCAAAGGGTGCGTTCGACGGGTCCGTGTCAAGACACAGACCAACGAGTTGGAAAAGCTCATCAACAAGATCTGCCTCCTGGTGTGGGTAGTTTAAGGGGCAACAGTGAATGTTCGCCTCCAACGGAGTCATGTTCTTGAACCTCTGACTCTACACATCTACAGATGCTCACTTACTGATTTAGTCCGTGATGCAATAGGCGTCACAACCTTGATGCTGAAAACATGCACACAGTCCATAAGCACACAGAACACATGCACACAGACCATTGCATACACTTGAAGCCTTTTTCCCTTTCAAGAAGATGATTTTTTGTTGTTTACGGACCGAAAACCATTTGTAAATGCACTTGAGTATGAACTTTAATAACAATGCAAAAAAACCACAAAAAAGAAAAAAAAAGGAAAGCAAATAGCATTGAATTGTATGTAAGCTTACATTTATCACCGTACTTGTAATGGCCATTCACTTGTATATATTGTATATAGATTTGTAATTACTTGTTGTTCAAGAATTAGGGGCCGGAATGTAATGGCCGTTTCTGTTTTTTGTTAAGCTCACTTCGACCTGTGATTTGTATACGCCTACCTAGGCACAGGTGCGGGCGATTTTAGGGCGCGCCCGCCGCTCTAGCATAGTTGGAAAGTAATGTCGGGCGGCGTGGCATGGTTTGGGCGAGATAAAAAGATTTTACCACACCTAATGCAAGCATTTTGGATAATGGAAATGGAAAACCTTTGTTAGAACTTCATGCAAAGAAAACCGTTGGAATAAACCGAACCCTTTTTTGGAAACTTGTGTTTGTGCGTAAACTTGAAGCCGAATCCACAGACCCGGCGCCAGAGCAAATCTATACAGGGGGCACGTAGATTTTGTGGGAGGGCCCACATCTATATTATGACAGACAGGTGTAGCCTACAAAAAACTCAATTGCAACAGTCCACAGCAGCGCAAACACATCAGCATGGCCAACAACAGCATTGCCTTAAGACGCACGCAGTTCGCAAATAATAGCCTACATTTTAACACACACAAACAGCCAAATACAAATCACATTTGCATTGTGTGCGCGGTGGCACATTAAATACCACAGACGCCAACAGCAATATTCCGCGCCACGCAGACGAGCAAATAAACATAAACATACAAAACTTTCGCAACATTGCATCATGTGCTCGGCCAAAACATTGTCGCATAATCCAATGAAAGCGCCGGTCGGGACCCATGACGTCGGCATGTGAACAGACTCTTTTCACCAGAATTTGTAGGAAATGATTGGTGGAGGCGAGGAGGAGGCGGAGGGTGTTGTTACTCCTGGCGGGTCGGAGTGAGAGGTAAAAGGCGTCTCGGAGGAGAGGGCTAATAGCGGCTGCGTTGTTACAGCTAGTGGCGGGAACTCAAATCCAGCTCCAGCAAGAGGCTCAGCCCGGTCAGGGTTAGAGCTAACTTTACTTGCAGTAACTGCAGGGTTTTTTTTCCGGATAAGTAGGCCAATTAGTTTTTAACCAGCGTCTGATATCCATTTTCTTTTTAAAACACCAGAGCAGGCTAGGCTACTAATTTGAATTTGCCGGTTAATGCCGTCGTTCGGTGTGACGAATTCTGAATGCGATAGGTTTACACATATGTCAATCACATCTCTATTTTCTACTCATTTTTTATTTAGTTTAACAATTATTTTTTGAGATTTTAAATAGTATCTGACATCATAAATATCTTAGCATAAAAAATAAAATAAAAAAGTAAAATACATTTTATTTTTACAAGGGCAAAGACATCAAGTGGGCGGGGGCAAAGACATCAAATGGGCGGGCCCGGCCCGGTCTGGCCCGCCCTTGGCGCCGGGTCTGCATGGCATATGGCGTTCTGGAACGGTAACTACCGTTCTGAAACGGTAACTACCGTTCTGAAACGGTAATGCCATGGCATATGCCTTTCTGGAACGGTAACTACCGTTCTGAAACGGTAACTGCCGTTCAGGTGGAACGGTAACTGCAGTTCCCAACAATGGTATGTGACACCAGCATAACTCCTCCGTATAATTTCAAGACATGTATTGCCATAAATGTAAAGGTATATATATTTGGTATTTATTGACACAATATCACAACATAACGCCGTAAATAAAGGGATTTACACGTTTCTCTCGTCCGTGCTGTTGTTAGGATATTTCCGATCTGTTTGTTGTTGCTTTTGTAATGACAGATGCTTTTGAAAACAGCCGGACTTGCTCCGGTGACGGTAGTTATAACCTAGCCTTCTAGGTGGCCATAGAGCTATAGTCTATTGCTTTGTTCCAATATCCATACTATCCGCAGTCATTATACTTTATTTTAGTATGACTTCTTGTTTATATAGTTTGAGTAGGCCTACGTAGTGCGTTGCAATTAAGATCAGGGCGAAAGGAAGTGTAGTGAAAGGACCCGGATGGTATACTCAAAACGGTCAAACCGATGAGTGTGGATTGATGTACACCTTTCGTGCTCCACGGCAGCGATCTTAGCTACGTAGCTGAAGATGCGGAGCCAGGCTGAGCCAACGTCGGCGCATTTTATTTAATAGGTCCATGCATTTTCCACGTATCCTGCATTAATGGAGTCATTTTGTTGTTTTAATAGCTTTATAACTACTATGTGTAAAGAGTTCACCGTTCAAAGCGAGACGTTTATTGCGGTTGCGATCGTAGTTTCCGGTTAGTGCACCAGAGCCAGGTCCCTATAGGGGTGGCACTGTAGGCTATGGCTAGACAGTCATCCATTTTTCCACTCGTGTTTTATCAAGATGTTCTAGTAGCGTAGCCTAAAATAAAGCCTACTGTATGACTGCTTCAGCTCATAACTATTCAATAGGCCAAATATTAAGTTTTGCATTTGTTCTTATTGGTGTTTAACCAAATAATTTAAGCAGGCCTATAGGTTCCTATCATTTAACCCTGATCCAGTGTCATAAACCTTTCTATATCGACATGATCCAGTGGTATCATGGCATACAGGCCAAAAGTTTTTCCGCTGGCAAGCCAATTATGTTAATCGGAAGTTCCATTTCCTACTGGAACCACCGTTTTTCCGCTGGCATGCCACTCATGTAAAATGGTATTACCAGTTTCTACTGGCACCTACCGTTTTTCCGCTGGCATGCCACTCATGGAAAATGGTAATTACCAGTTTCTACTGGCACCTACCGTTTTTATAAGAATGATTGTGTAGCTGTGAATCATGAGTGGTATGTGTGTATGAACGGGCAAATACCACAGGAAAGGAATATCTACTGGCAAACGGTAGGTGCCAGTAGAAACTGGTAATTACCATTTTCCATGAGTGGCATGCCATCGGAAAAACGGTAGGTGCCAGTAGAAACTGGTAATTACCATTTTCCATGAGTGGCATGCCAGCGGAAAAACGGTAGGTGCCAGTAGAAACTGGTAATTACCATTTTCCATGAGTGGCATGCCAGCGGAAAAACGGTAGGTGCCAGTAGAAACTGGTAATACCATTTTACATGAGTGGCATGCCAGCGGAAAAACGGTGGTTCCAGTAGGAAATGGAACTTCCGATTAACATAATTGGCTTGCCAGCGGAAAAACTTTTGGCCTGTATGCCATGATACCACTGGATCATGTCGATATAGAAAGGTTTATGACACTGGATCTGGGTTAAATGATAGGAACCTATAGGCCTGCTTAAATTATTTGGTTAAACACCAATAAGAACAAATGCAAAACTTAATATTTGGCCTATTGAATAGTTATGAGCTGAAGCAGTCATACAGTAGGCTTTATTATAGGCTACGCTACTAGAACATCTTGATAAAACACGAGTGGAAAAATGGATGACTGTGTAGCCATAGCCTACAGTGCCACCCCTATAGGGACCTGGCTCTGGTGCACTAACCGGAAACTACGATCGCAACCGCAATAAACATCTAGCTTTGAACGGTGAACTCTTTACACATAGTAGTTATAAAGCTATTAAAACAACAAAATGACTCCATTAATGCAGGATACGTGGAAAATGCATGGACCTATTAAAGAAAATGCGCCGACGTTGGCTCAGCCTGGCTCCGCATCTTCAGCTACGTAGCTAAGATCGCTGCCGTGGAGCACGAAAGGTGTACATCAATCCACACTCATCGGTTTGACCGTTTTGAGTATACCATCCGGGTCCTTTCACTACACTTCCTTTCGCCCTGATCTTAATTGCAACGCACTACGTACTCAAACTATATAAACAAGAAGTCATACTAAAATAAAGTATAATGACTGCGGATAGTATGGATATTGGAACAAAGCAATAGACTATAGCTCTATGGCCACCTAGAAGGCTAGGTTATAACTACCGTCACCGGAGCAAGTCCGGCTGTTTTCAAAAGCATCTGTCATTACAAAAGCAACAACAAACAGATCGGAAATATCCTAACAACAGCACGGACGAGAGAAACGTGTAAATCCCTTTATTTACGGCGTTATGTTGTGATATTGTGTCAATAAATACCAAATATATATACCTTTACATTTATGGCAATACCTGTCTTGAAATTATACGGAGGAGTTATGCTGGTGTCACATACCATTGTTGGCAACTGCAGTTACCGTTCCACCTGAACGGCAGTTACCGTTTCAGAACGTTACCGTTCCAGAAAGGCATATGCCATGGTGTAGTATAGTATCTTAGCTACTGGAGATATCGCGAGATGCTGGGAGAGATCGCGGGATGCGGAGAGACAGATAGACACGCTAGACTGAGAGCAGGGACATGGTGATTATAATGTGTTAATAAATCGAGTTAATAAGAACCTGACTGATCATTTATGGACAACACAAAATTTGGCGACGAGGATGGGATAGTTTGCTATGAAGTCGAAGGCAACAAGACGACACGGATTTCACGTCTAATACGCCGGGGAAACGCAGACTGAACCACGAGTGACCGCCATGTCGCAGGAGGGACAACAGGCTGCTGCTGCACCAGTGCCACCGGCGCCTGCTTTCCACGCTCAACTAGCCCCGCCAGTCCCATTGAACCTGGGAGCATCGGACTTGTATACGGAATACACGTTATGGAAGGACTCGTACAATTTCTTCGAAGTTGCGAGTGGGACTGTCATTGCACAGGACGCGGTTAGAAGAGCCACGTTTCTGCATTGCATTGGTGCGCCGACCCAGAGGATTTTCGCTAATCTACCCGGAGACAAAGGTACGCATGCACAGGCTGTTGCTGCCCTGGATGTATACTTTACGCCACGGAGAAATGTGGTTTTGGAAAGACACAAGTTTAGACAAAGAGCTCAGTTTCCCGACGAGTCGGTTGATGCTTTTGTGAATGGACTGCGGGAACTAGCGAAATCGTGCGACTTCGGCGCACTGGAGAATGACATGATCAGGGATCAGATTGTGGAGAAATGTGCGATGAAGAGGCTGCGTGACAAACTGTTACAGGAGGATGGACTGGTTTTAGACAAAGCATTGTCAACTGCAAGAGCTTTTGAAGCTGCGCAGACGGAGTCTAGATTATTTTCGGAGGCCAGTGATCACAGAGCCCGGGACAATCAGGTTCACTTCACGACGAGGAGGAGTCCCGGTGACGACACGAAAATGAAACCTAAAGCACACGGAAAAAGCGAAAGCAGAAATGATGACGGTGAGCATGACAACAGCGACACCAAGTGTTTCAGATGTGGAATGTCGTCCCACAGAGAAGATGAATGTCGAGCTCGGACTGCTACTTGTTTGTACTGTAAAAAAAAACTGGACATTATGCAAGAGTGTGTAGGAAGAAAATATTTGCACAGGGAGGGAAGAATAGTGACAGAAATAGGGATGAAGAAAAGCCCAAATTTCGTAAACCAGTTAGAGCAGTGCATGAACCTTCTGACTCAGAGTCAGATGAGTTTATTAATGCAGTTAATTCGGAAGGGACTGAAACAGTGAAAATAAATGGACAAAAGCTAAAAATGGTCATAGACACAGGAAGTGGTAGAAACTTCATAGGAGAAGACCTATTTAGAAGAACATTGTCCAGAAGGACAGAACTACGACCAACCAGAAAGAGGTTTTATGCCTATGCCCAGACAACACCACTTAGATGTGCTGGTTATTTTGAGGCAGAAATTAGATGGCAGGACAAGGTAGTGAAAGATGACGTTTATGTCATAGAAGGAAAGGTTGAGGCCTTGCTAGGTAGGAAAGCCAGCTTTGCATTGAAGATACTGAACCCGGGAGAACCTGTGAACACAGTAGGACAGACAGAGAGATTCAGTAATCTAGCAAATGAATTTCATTCACTTTTTAAAGGACTAGGTCAAATTAAAGGTTACAGTCATAAAGTTACAGTCGATGAGAAAGTCTCACCTGTAGCTCAGGGTTTGAGGAGAGTCCCTTATCCAATGTTGGAGGCTGTGAACCAGGAGTTAGACAAGATGCTTGACCAAGGTATAATAGAGGAAGTGAATGAAGGATCAGAATGGGTCTCCAACATACTACTAATTCCAAAGAAGGACACCAAGGAAGTGAGGCTATGTGTAGATCTCAGGGAGGTGAATCATGCTGTGATCAGAGAAAGACATCCAGTACCGACTGTAGACAGCATCTTACATGCTGTGCAGGGAGCAAAAGTGTTTGCCAAGTTAGATGCACGGAAAGGGTTTTGGCAGTGTGACTTAGCCCCTGAATCTAGACACCTGACCACGTTCATTACTCACAGAGGGTGCTACCGCTTCAGAGAAGTCCCCTTTGGATTATCGAGTGCACCGGAAGCCTTTCAGAAGGCTATGGACTCGATGCTTTGCGGAATGCAGGGCACCGTCTGTTACATGGATGATGTTGTGATCTTCGGTGAGAATGATGAGCAATTGGAACAAAGAATGAGACAAGTCTTCCAGAGATTCACGGACAGAGGCCTAACCCTGAACAGAGACAAGTGCATATTCGGACTACAGCAGATTGAGATACTTGGTCATGTGATCTCAGCCGAAGGAATTAAACCAGATCTAAGGAAGGTTCAAGCTATCTGTAAAGCACCAAGACCTGAGAATGTACAGCTACTTCGCTCATTCCTAGGCACCTGCGGATTTCTGATGAAGTTCATACCGAGCTATGCGAACCTATCAGAACCTTTAAGGAGGTTGACTCGAAAAGGACAGGAATGGGAGTGGACGACAGAAACAGAGAAATCGTTCCAAGCAATGAAGGACGCGTTGGTAAGTGAGCCATGCCTGGCTTACTTTAAGCTGAATGCACCAACAGTAGTCATCAGTGATGCGAGCCCAGTAGGACTAGGAGCAGTCTTACTTCAAACCCAATCAGATGGACGGAACAAGCCAGTGGCGTATGCGAGCCGTTCATTGACTCCAACCGAGCGCCGCTACTCTCAGATAGAGCGGGAAGCTCTAGGTTGTGTTTGGGCTGTGGAACATTTCAGAACATACCTGTGGGGAGGAAAGTTTACGCTACAAACAGACCACAAGCCCCTCATCTACATGTTCAACCCAGAGAAAGCTACACTATCGCCACCCCGCATACAGAGATTAGGCTTGAGACTACAGCCGTACGACTACAAGATCGAACACATAGTGGGAAAATCCAATGTGGCAGATTCACTATCAAGACTTCCATTACAAGAGACTGAGGACAATGAGTATGTGGAATTGTATGTCGACAGAGTGTTGTCAGTGACTCTGCATGATGTAGAGGGCATAACTGCAGTTGAAGACGATCGTGGAGACAGGAAAATGGCCAAATCCGGTTCCGGAAACCTTACAGCCATTCAACAGGTGTGCAGAAGAGTTATGCACATACGATGGACTTGTACTGAGAGGACACAGGATTGTGTTACCGAAAGCAATGACAAAACGAGTACTCAGGATCGGACACGAGACGCATCAGGGTGTGGTACGTACAAAACAGTACCTGAGGAGTAAATTCTATTGGCCTAACATGGATTTGGATGTTGAAAGAGACATTAGAAACTGCTCCGCACTCAATCAGCCGCTCCAGAACGATCAACCCCTCCAACCACTTGACTTACCACCGAGACCTTGGACGAAGTTAGGTATCGATCTGGTAGGTCCTATCCAGAACAAGTTCATATTGACTGTGATTGACTACTATACCTCATTTCCAGAGTCTGTGGTGATATCTGACATATCATCAGCAACTGTCATTACAGAAATGACAAAGATCTTTTCTCGATTCGGATTCCCCCTAGAGGTCGTGGCGGATAATGGCAGGCAGTTTGTAGGACAGCTTTTTGAGTCGTTCCTCAAGACGTGTGGAGTCAAACACATTCGTGCATCTCATAAGTATTTATTTCTTATTGCTTATGTTTATTTATTTTTACACAATGTCTTGTTTTTTTTAAATAATGTATGATGACTATATGCTCTGTAAGGTGACCTTGGGTGTCTTGAAAGGCGCCTCTAAATTAAATGTATTATTATTATTATTATTATCTCCATATTATCCGAAATCGAATGGGAAAATTGAGAGATTTCACCGATACCTAAAGAAAGCCTTCAGAGCGGCCGAGTGTGAAGGAAAGGTGTGGGGGGAGGAGCTTCCTAAGATTCTGATGGCATATCGTTCAACGCCACACAGAGCGTCGGGGGAGACACCAGCTATGCTGATGTTTGGACGAGACATTCGTACAAAGATTCCAAACGTGGAGAAGGGAGATGACATATCACACAACAGAAAGAAGACAAATGACATCCGACACCATCACCAGGAGTACAGAACCAAAATGAAACAGTACGCTGACCAGAAGAGAAGAGCGAAGGAACACAACTTTGAAGTTGGTGACGTTGTGTACATTGCTAGTATGGAGAACGGAAAGCTGGATTCCATATTCAGAGACACTCGCTATGTGTTACTCAAAAACACATCGGACAATTCTTTCGAACTGATTAACACAGAAGATGGATCAAAGGTCATCAGGAATGTCAAACATCTGCGCCACACTCCAGTGGTAATGGACTTTGATGTTCCGGAGCCAACCGAGGCTCGGGTTCTCAATGACAATCTGGACATGGAGTTCGCTCAGATCACTCCAGCAGTCGAGATTACACCTGAACCCGACTCTGCCCCTGTTCCAGAATGGCAGGTTGTCACTACCAGGCGTGGCAGGGTTGTTAGAAAGCCCGCACGTTACAGGGACACTTAGTAACTGTAAAGTGACTTGGTAAAAAAAAAAGAGAAAAAAAAAAAGAAAGTTATGTTCAACTGTAATAATCATCATATTGAATCTGTTAATGAATGAAAAGAAAAAAAAGAGTTGTGAACAATACAGTACAGTGTTATTGTAGGCAACAGTAATAGACAGTTAGTCACAAGGGATTTAATTTGATTGTTTGTAATGAAACCCTTTTATGTTGAAGTAGTACTTTAATTCTAAACAAGGGAGGGATGTAGTATAGTATCTTAGCTACTGGAGATATCGCGAGATGCTGGGAGAGATCGCGGGATGCGGAGAGACAGATAGACACGCTAGACTGAGAGCAGGGACATGGTGATTATAATGTGTTAATAAATCGAGTTAATAAGAACCTGACTGATCATTTATGGACAACACAACACATGGCATTACCGTTTCAGAACGGTAGCTACCGTTTCAGAATGGCAGTTACCGTTCCAGAACGGCATATGCCATGGTATGTCTGTGGTCGCGACGGCAGTTACCGTTTCAGAACGGTAGTTACCGTTTCAGAACGGTAGTTACCGTTCCAGAACGGCATATGCCATGGTATGTCTGTGGTCGCGACGGCAGTTACCGTTTCAGAACGGCAGTTACCGTTCCAGAACGGCATATGCCATGGTATGTCAGTGGTCGCGGTGGCACATGCCACAGGCCATTAAACGATCTCGGCGTCTCTCCAAAAATGCTTGAACAGACACAGATACACACACAAATACACACACTCACGCACTCACTCACTCACTCTAAAGCCTAGTCTTGACACACACTAAAGCCTACTCTGGACACCCACACAAACACACACTCTAAAGCCTACTTGACACACACACACACACACACACACACACACACACACACACACACACACACACACACACTAAAGCCTACTCTTGACACACACACACACACACACTCTAAGGCCTACTCTTGACACACACACACACACACACACTTAACCCTACTCTTGACACACACACACACTAAAGCGTACCCCCCTAAAGGGATCCTGCACATGCGTGACCCGGGGATGGAGGCAGCCTGGGCGCTACTCGACCACTGTTACATGCAGCAGAGATGAAGTCTCCAGTAAGAAGCAGCCCTCCCCTGCGGTGAGTGTCCCCCGTCAGGGGCAGAAGGCAGCCCGCTGGGGGCCGGGTGATCGGGGCGGCCTCGGACCTCGGAGGCAGTATTCGTATGGCCTGTTTCTTCAACGGCCGTGAAACGACTTCAGGTAAGGGAGCACGCACACACACACACACACACACATGCTGTGTGTGTGTGTGTGTGTGTGTGTGTGTGTGCCCAACCCCCCACACAGGCTGTCACTCTCAGAAAAGGTGGACCTGAAGAAGTTACGCTTCTTCACGGTCCCTCCGGACGGAGGCTCTGTCGTGACCTCACCCATCAGCTCCTCCACGTCCAGAGACAGGTGTGTGTGTGTGTGTGTGTGTGTGTGTGTGTGTGTGTGTTTGGAGGCGTCAGGCGGAACCTGCCTGGGAAGTATCACTTCAGAGGCCATAAAAGTATTGGGGAAAGGCTCCTAATGGGAGGGAGGTGTGGGAGGGAGGGAGGGGAGAATAAAGAATGTGCTGCTTTAATTGCAACTTCAACACTCTGTACAACAGTAAACATAGAGGTTCACACGCAGCATCAGCGCTAGAATGACGAGCTTCCTACGGAGCCTCGTGGAGACACAGAGCCAGGCTAGCATGGTTAGGGATGAGCATTACGCTAACCGGGAGGGAGGGAGGGAGGGAGGGAGGGAACACGCAGCATCAGTGCTAGACCTCGAGCTTCTAGCTCGAGGTCTAGCTTCGCCACTGCTGCACACCTGGTCTGGGTCTGATTGGACTTTGGAATTAGTGTGGAACGGTGGGTCTAGGGCGGGCTATGTTCTCACCTTTCTCCTTTGTAAAGCGCATTGTATTGCCTTTGGGCCGATATGAAGTTAACTGCGCTCATTCGTTTTGCCGCGGCACTCCAAACAATTAATTTCGTTCCCACATTCGTCCAATCCACTCCAATAGTGGTCCTGCATTGAGTTTGAATCCAACTCTAACGAATAAATGGTCCAGTTTTAAGTTTCATAGAATATTAATACATTCCCAGGGCATGTTAGAAAAGTGCACGCCCGGCCACTCGTAACACAACGTCAACTGATGGAATGGGCTATTTCATACATCCTCACAACCAGAAATTGGAATTAATCAAATAAATTACATGATACTGAAATGGCTACTTTTTGGTTGAACATGTTGAACTGAAGTTGGCGCCACTGATTGATAGACTGCTGGACCCGGACGCTCCGGTCGACGGAGTGGAACCTGGCCGGGCTCAGGAGGCTGTGCTCGGCCGGCAGGGCCAGCCTGCTGTCGTCCAGGACCTGAGGGGGGAGAACGGACTTGAAGCAACCCTCGTCCCCCATCCCGGATCCTTCCGGTGTCGGTCCACGACGGCTGGTCGTCTCCCCCTGTTGTGAGGGCATAACTTCTCCGGTATCGGTTACTTCTTGTCGTCCGCCTGTGTGTGTTTTATGGGACAGACCCGGTGCGCGGTCCCAGTGAAGTGTGCCAGGACGGTGTAAAGTTGCTATGCTTTGTTTCAGGGCGTCACCCCGTGTCATTTTACCCGAGGCTCTGTTAAAGCGAGACGGCCCGTTCCGCGGGTTCAGGTGAGAAGCTGAACGACAGTTGAGTCATTTGCGTAGCGAGGGAATGACGGCGGTGGATGACACTGAGTGGTGTTGTTTTTTTACTTGAAATTGTAGATTAAAGCACACACGAACACGTGCACACTGTGGGCGCCTGGTCTCTGAGGTACAACAGTGGGATCACCAATTAGAATAGAACCAACCCGGCGACGACAGTAACTTCAAACGTAACTTCATTGATTAGGATTGGAGTGATCAAGAGGGTTGGCCACAGGCCTCTTACCACGAGACTGGCCTAACGTGTCTCTGGTCTCCACACGCTCCTCCAGCCAGTCTGTCTTCAGCCTGTTCTGGTGGAGTTAAAAAGGTCCTCTGATTGCAGGGCTAACTCAGCGCACCTGTGCAGGGTAAGCTGAGTAGTACCTCCCATCCAGAACCACACCCCTTGGCCTTTGCCTGCCTTTGTGGCCACCACGTGGCCATGTGGGGCACTGCTCAGCGGCTGGGCCACCACAACACACACACACACACACACTAGGGCTTTGACTTCGAACTTCGTGATTCGAATATAATTCGAATATCAAAAAAAATAAAAATAATTCGAACGAATATTAGGCAGCCCTTAATATTCGAACCTGTTATGGGCAGGCCAAGAGGGAGAGACGTCGGAGAACCCATGCAGTCTATTCATAATATTGTAATGACCACGGAAGAGGCAGTGAATGAAGTATTGATTAGACAGCGATTTATTAGAAACATAATAAACAGTTGGAACACGCAAGACCGGTAACCATAGCAACGCCTGTAAACAAACCTCGCAAAGCCCAATCCAGGGCTGAATCCGAATACTCATACTTATAGTATGCATTTTGTAGTACGCCACAAATATAGCGTGTCCGAATGCTCAGTGTGCATTGTGTAGTACGGAAAACGTTTCCGAATGCGTACTACCGCCACAGTATACAACGGTAGGTCACTACGTTACCAGACTACGGGTCTGGTAACGAACGAAGAAGTGATGGCTGACCCGACACTACCAATAGCGGCTTAGAAAGACGTCATAGAAAGCGGCGAAAAAAAGAGACATTAAAAAGAGTAAAAAAGTAAAGTAAGTAATTAAGTAAAAAGAGACATTTTTAATTTAATAGCAACGATGACAAGATGGAAAACAGGTAACTAATCAAGGTAATTTTGCCGGCATCTGAGGGGAGACACGTCATCTCCAAACATCCGGTGGAGTTACGGCGGTGTTCGGAAGAGTTCAGAGGCGTTCTACGCATAGCTGTAGACCGTTCTAGGCGTTCTACGCATAGCTGTAGACCGTACTACAAGTGTAGTACGGTCAAGTAGTAGACACTGAACATAAATAGTATGTACTAAGTACTCGGATTCAGCCCAGGTATTACTGAAGGCATTTAATGGTCAAAATATTATTAATAAATATTCGAATATATTCGAATACTAATATTAATAAACAAACGAACTTCGAATATGGTTTTTGGCCAAAAGTCAAAGCCCTAACACACACACACACACACACACACACACACACACTCACACACACACACACACACACACACACACACACACACACACACAGACACATACACACACACACACACACACACAGACACAGACACAGACACACACACACACACGCGTATTTCTGTGTGTGTGTGTGTGTGTGTGTGTGTGTGTGTGTGTGAGAGCCATGATGTATTAGATCCAGAATTGATAACCCCCCTTCATGGCGGTCAACAGACGGCTACCTTCCTCCTTCACAGGTCTGTCCTGTTATCCCCCCTCCACCGGCGCCATGACATCATGGAGGACTCCGAGTCCATCTACTCCCCCTGCTGGTCGGTGGTCATACTGCAGCTCAATTAAGATCCCTGACAATATATTGATTGAATTTTCCCGATGGTAACCTTTCTTTCTGTTTTCTTCTTTAAGGCGAACAATTTGTCTGTCTTTTGTTTAATTGTGTTTGGAACGACGACACGTGACCCTAGGGGGCAGTAAGGAAGCATACAAGTCATTCTTTGAACTTTCATGTGTCTTTAAAACTACATTTAGATTAACATCAGACTAGCTCTTAGAAATCATACGTTTTACACATACACACAACCCTACATCTGTGTGAACTACATCCTGAGGAACCGACAAAAACGGGGGGCATGTATCGACGTCTGATGTCGCAAAAGTGTTGGTGATGAAATGGCCTGTGATGGATGAGCGGTTTATCACAGCCGGTGTTAAAATAAGGGCCCCTCTTTTGATGAAACAGAGCTGAACATCATAGTCATGCAGCTATTAGTTCATAATAATAAAGAATATTCCATATAATGGTTATGGATTTATTTGATTTGTCAAATAAGGTTTAAACGACCGGATATGCAAATTTTTAGGTTTGCCACCAAACCTAAATAGAGAGGCGGGGCTACCTGTTAGTGGATGAGGGAGGAGGCGGGGCTACCTGTTAGTGGATGAGGGAGGAGGCGGGGCTACCTGTTAGTGGATGAGGGAGGAGGCGGGGCTACCTGTTAGTGGATGAGGGAGGAGGCGGGGCTACCCGTTAGTGGATGAGGGAGGAGGCGGGGCTACCAGTTAGTGGATGAGGGAGGAGGCGGGGCTACCTGTTAGTGGATGAGGGTGGAGGCGGGGCTACCTGTTAGTGGATGAGGGAGGAGGCGGGGCGGTAACCCTTCCTTTTACAGTCCCCTAATTACTAGGTATTTACTCGGTAAAAACCTGGTAAATCATAGTGTATTACTGGGTAATTACCACTGGTAATAAGAAGGTAAATACAGAGGTAGTTACCCAGTAAATACATGGTAAATCATAGTGTATTACTGGGTAATTATCACTGGTAATAAGAAGGTAAATACAGAGGTAGTTACCCAGTAAATACATGGTAAATCATAGTGTATTACTGGGTAATTATCACTGGTAATAAGAAGGTAAATACAGAGGTAGTTACCCAGTAAATACATGGTAAATCATAGTGTATTACTGGGTAATTATCACTGGTAATAAGAAGGTAAATACAGAGGTAGTTACCCAGTAAATACATGGTAAATCATAGTGTAGTACTGGGTAATTACCACTGGTAATAAGAAGGTAAATAGAGGAATTACAGCTGAAGTACTAAGTTAAACCTCCACTATTACCCATCAACTCAACTAACTGTGTAAATTACTTTTTCTTACTTATTATTCATAGCTACACTCATTTAGAAAGGGTTTATTCGATTTACCTTAGAAACTATGGAATTACTTACCTGGTAACAAGCTCCGCAGGAACAGTTTTCCTCTAGTGTCATGGTACATCTTCTTAAATACTGGGTACAAAGCCGTTTGTTTCCATGGTGTTACCACGTTATTACCATATAATTTATAATGGATACATTCCATTGTCCATGCAGTCAACACAAACTTGTACCATGTACGTTCTGCGACGTTACCAAGTAAAACGCGACAATTTACCCGGTAAGTAAGCTGAAACTGTACTGTAAAAGGAAGCCACGTTCGTTTCCATGGTATTACCAGGTTCTTACCATATAATTCGTAATACGTTATTCCGTTTTCCATGCAGTCAACACAAACTTGTACCATGTACGTTCTGCGACGTTACCAAGTAAAACCCGACAATTTACCCGGTAAGTAACCTGAAACTGTACTGTAAAAGGAAGCCTCGTTTGTTTCCATGGTATTACCAGGTTCTTACCACATAATTCGTAATACGTTATTCCCTTTTCCATGCAGTCAACACAAACTTGTACCATGTACGTTCTGCGACGTTACCAAGTAAAACCCGACAATTTACCCGGTAAGTAACCTGAAACTGTACTGTAAAAGGAAGCCTTGTTTGTTTCCATGGTATTACCAGGTTCTTACCACATAATTCGTAATACGTTATTCCCTTTTCCATGCAGTCAACACAAACTTGTACCATGTACGTTCTGCGACGTTACCAAGTAAAACCCGACAATTTACCCGGTAAGTAACCTGAAACTGTACTGTAAAAGGAAGCCTTGTTTGTTTCCATGGTATTACCAGGTTCTTACCATATTATTTGTAATACGTTATTCTCTTTTCCATGCAATCAACAAACTTGTACCATGTACGTTCTGCGACATTACCAAGTAAAACCCGCCAATTTACCCGGTAAGTAACCTGAAACTGTACTGTAAAAGGAAGCCTTGTTTGTTTCCATGGTATTTCCAGGTTCTTACCAAATTATTTGTAATACGTTATTCTCTTTTCCATGCAATCAACACAAACTTGTACCATGTACGTTCTGCGACGTTACCAAGTAAAACCCGACAATTTACCCGGTAAGTAACCTGAAACTGTACTGTAAAAGGAAGCCTCGTTTGTTTCCATGGTATTACCAGGTTCTTACCATATTATTTGTAATACGTTATTCCCTTTTCCATACAAACATCAAACTTCTGCGACGTGACAAAATAAAACATCACAATGTACAGAGTTAGTAAACTGAAACTGTAGGCTACTGTAAAAGAAAGCAAAGTTTAATACAATTTAACAGGGACAACTCCCTAACACCGAAAACAAAAACACAGAACCCTGGTGTGGCCCCTCACTTTCGGAATTTATATTTCATGGGGAGCAGCTCCGAGTTGTTTTTCTTTTTTTTCTTTTTTTTCCCCAAGAAGTTGGTTGCCCTCTAAGAAGGCCTTGCAGGTTTTAGCATAATTGCCTACAGTGTCTCCTTCCATGAACACTGGCAGTTGCCCGAAGTCTTCACCTTCTGCACCAATAAAGGTTTCGGCAATGATGGCCGTCAAGGCAATTGTGTTCCTGTCCACGTTCAGTACTTCACAGCTCAGGCTCATGCTCCTGGTGCGCCTAAACTCTTTTAGGACAGCTCGGTACCGGTGCACAACGTCCTCTGGATTCTGAACTACAACACAGATCATAAAATGAAATATAGATTAACATTATTTCATAATCACACAAATATATCAAAAACACTGATTATACATAACTGTCCATTCTGGAGTTAGACGGGTAAATCAACTAAAGTAATCTAGTCTCCGCTCTTCTTCACTCTAGTGTTACATCAATACAGAAGTGATTACACTAAAATATACGTAGCTGAATATGGAACCTTGAATATGGTTAATGCACATGAAATTGTGGATTGTGTGTGTGTTGTCACTGATCTTAGCCTCATGCCTAATAGTGTAAGGATCTTTTATGTCACTCCATTCTAGTTTCAATGTAGCGCCCTGCTTTGGTGCTTTGATGCTTTGATTTTAAGATGAAAATGTTCCTTAGACAGAGCTAGGTCCATTTTGCGACACTCTCGTTCAATGATGTTGCAGATTGGACTACTAGTTCAAATAACAAAACTGTTTTTTTGCGTAAATATTAGCAGTGAATAGTAGTATTGAAGCTAAATGTTCATTTCTATTGTATTGCTTTCCAAAAGTAATCCAGTTAATATAATCAATGTTTAAATCTTTCTACCACTATTCAGTTATAAGAAAATACCAATTATATGGGCTGCATCCGGGTCTCTCCCATTCAATGCAATGAAGACCGGTTTCTGTCTAAAATACTTGACCCTACTAATACTTTAATAATATTTTGAATAATATTAAATTAGGAGACAACCAAACAGCACAAGTTATCAGAATTTGTGGGTTATGGAGGCCAAATTAATCAAAGGGTTGGGTGTGCAAACAATTTAGAGAGATCTATGATAACCTACAAGCTACTTATCATCTTTTTCAAAATGATGGAAGTTACCTCTTTTCCCAAATGCTGTGCGGGTTTTCTTGATAGTCTTCTTCTTCTTCCTCTTCCTCTTCCCTCCTTCAGAGGAGGAGGAGTCTGTCTCAGAGTCAGATGCCGAAGAGTCTGAAGAATCCTTAGGCATCCTTTTGTGGGACCCTTACACAGTGTAACAGAAATCGTAAAAAAAAATTAGTTTTCTCTATAGATTTATTTTTTTCTGATTTAGCACTTGAAAAGATCCTCTGTAGTATACCCATCTTATGCATTTGCATGTTGTAGTGATATCAAATCAATGAAAGCAAAAGAAAAAGCAATTTAGACTAATTTAGACCGATAGAAATAGTCTTCCGTGTTGGTTTTGGGAGGAACAGTCTGGATACCTTTAGAAGTTGTTGAGGGGCCAGTCTTCACAGGGTTGAGACCTTTTTCCCTAAGGAAATCCCGCTCCTCTTTCAGAAGCCGGTTCTCCTCTTTCAGAAGCCGATTCTCCTCTTTCAGTAATTTATAGTCCTCCCGTAACTTAGCCATGGTTGGAGCAGAGCCTTTCGGTTGAATCTCTACAACTAAAAAAGATTCAAACACAAATGTATTTCATACTTATACATTTAAAGATGTATTACTGGATTACTTTTCACAAGCAAGATTTAACATTACCGTACTATTGGTATAATTGGTATTGAATAATAAAACACGCCAAACCATGTGGCCTTTATCATAGCTACACGTATGACAAAAAACCGCATGAAAATCAGTGGTGTTCAGTGAGGTATGATTAATTAAATGCGCTGACAGTTCATTGCTCCAGCCAAACGGATTACACTGAGTGGAGCGGATGACCACTCCAAAATGGCGGCCCCGCGTCTCGTCAGCGCCAGTAGGCGGTAGCATTCGATGCTCCGTCTATCATATAAGATGTCTATGCAGACAAGCGTGTGCTGGCCGCGCTTTTTGTTGCGTCATCACAAACGTATTTCGGCCGAAAACTGAAGGTGGTCGGAAATTCAGTGCATCCGTACTTTTAAGTGAGGAAAAACCCTTCTCACAATAAAAAAAATAAAAGGTTTTACGGTTACTAGACCCTTTACTATGTAACATTAAATTACCTTCATTATCAGACTGCAGCAGGTCATCAGGGTTTTGGCTCTTGTCGGTTCTTCTGGTTCCTCGTGTCTTTGGCATGACTGCATTAAAAAAATATTGAATATAATAAATTATGTCAAAGCCAAGCCTCATCTCATCTCATCGTCATCCGTTTATCCTGGGTCGGGTCGCGGGGGGAGCAGCTCAACCAGGGGGCCCCAGACTAAATGAGCTGTACTCTCTTTTAGAGCCTGATATGTACTAGCTAACAGTAGCAAACTATAGCAAACTTTTTCGCTAACTTATGGTTAACTTATGGTTTGTGGTTAACTTATGGGGAAATATGGGTCACGGGTCACTAGTGACCGCTTGAAGATCCTCGTGCTCGCTGTCTTACCGGGATTAATAGAGGTATCGTGGTAGTGTTCAGCTGACAGTCTTCTTCTTCGGAGGCGAATAAATGCGACTTGCAGTCCACGGTCACGGTGATGGAAGATGGAAAGGGGGGGGGGTCCCGGGGGGATACGGATGCATCTGTCAAAGCCAAGCATAGAGTGGCGAAGTCACGCCCTGTCCGGTAGGTCCCATTGGCTCTACCGGAAAGGGCGTGACTTCTACCACTCTTTACGTTCGTTATTCGGTCACACTGTTAGTGCGCACTGCGCATGCTCACTTCCACGGCGCACTTTGCAGAGTCCTGAAGGACACCCTTTTTTGTCGTTTTCCGTGCCTGTTTATGATCCAAGTAAGTTTATTCCCTTATATCAACATCTGTATTTTCTACCAAATATGATGGATGTTTCGATTCGCACATATTTTCAATTCTAATTTATCGATTGTTGCGCGATTCTAATGGCGGTTGCTGTTGCCGTGCGCTAGCCTAGCAACTAGAAGGACTGAAATGAAATGTTTTAAACTGCTAATGATAAAGAACACAAAGGCTAACTTGGGAATCAGGCCCTATGTCCAAATTTCCAAACGACCCCTTTAAATACAGTAAACATGTAACATTAGCTGAAATAAAACATCATTTTGTTGGATTAAAAAATCGTACTTCGCGCTATGGCGTTCACGTGATTCAACACGTGATTTTGCCTCAAAGTAAAATGTAGCTAGGAATGCAATTTAGCGATCTAGCAGAATGTTTGAAAAGAATGCCCGCGAAGAGCACCAACCTCCGGAGAACATCTACCGGTACTACAACTGCATCTAATGTTACATCTGTTACATTTTAAATTGTGTGTATTTTTCAGTAATATGACATTGACAAGGGAATTACTGCAGAGGACAGCGCAAGGGGGCAAACGATTAATAAGATGGCTCCAGAAGGAGAGGCTGGTTGCAAGGAAAAAACGATGCCCTGTGTGCAACAACAGAATGCAATTCAAAAGAACCAGCACAACCAAGGATGGATACAGGTGGTAAGAGAGGATCATCATTGCTACACTCAGATCAATGTGCCATTAGATTATACTGCATCTTAACATTGTACTTCAATTTCAATTCCCACTCGGAGAACTTGCTCTCCTGTGACGTTTCTCTCTTCTACTACTCACAAAACACAAAACCATAGGAGGAGCAGCAACTTTGGGACAGTGACACCTGTTTTATTATTTTGGTTCTGTACTATAGCACCTTCCGTTTGAAAGGATGCCCATGAAGTTAAAGTGCATACTGTCAACCTTAATTGTTGAGTATTTAAATCCATATCAAATGACATTGAAGCAGCTTTTGTACATGGTCCTCCCATTTTAGGGCTTCCTATTCTTTGAACAGATTAACATAATGCACAAGTCAAACACCCAATCTCGATCCAATTTAGTATATATATTTCACATACTGAAGAGAAGACAAAAAGCCTGTAGAACATCGCCAGGGAAGATCTAGCCTCTAGTGATGCCTACAGATCACAGATTTCAGACAGTTACTGCATGCAAAGGATATGCGACCAATGACTTAATATGACTATTGTGCATAACGTTAATCTGTCCAAATACTTTTGGGAACATAAAATGGGGGGACCATGTACAAAATGTGCTGTAATGTCATCCAAAAATGATGCAAGTACCCTAAAACTAAAGCTGACAGTGTGCACTTTAACCTCTTGGTCACTGAATCCTTTCAAACTCAAAGTGTTGGAGTACCAAATAACAAAACGTGTCACTTTGCAAAGACTTCCGTTGTTTACTGTAAATGTACTATATTGTTTTGTCATCAACAATGTATAACCCCCAATTAAATCAATACATTTAAAACATAACATGATCAACCTGTGCCTTAACATAGTCTGTCAAGGTATGGAATCTTGAATATTTACAGATGATGTATGTTACAGGATCTGTAGAAAGGCCAACCACAGGGGAAGGTGCATCACAAGGTCCATCAGAGAGGGCTCAATATTCTCCAGATCCCACATTCCACTACCATCATGGATGACAATAATGCACAGGTTAGGTGCTCGATCTCTCTCACGCTACTTAAATGTGTTTTGGTTACGCTATAACAATGTCCTGTAATATTGCCTAATATTTCTGATATATTAAATCCACATTTAATTTCATCTTTAATCATTGTTGTATTATTATAATCAGGCTGGATTAATTGACAATATGGTGATAGTGTGTTGATAGTTGATAGTTGTCATGGTAGTTGTCATGTTTACCATACCATGTATACCATACCATATATTGTTCTTTTGCACGTTTAAATTTAATATTATTGCTGACTTGATACTCTTTATAGTGCTAATTGTCTTAATTATTATTGCCCTTATTCTACTCTCTCTTTTTGCACAATCTCTGCAGGCACTGCTACTTTTTCATTTCACTGCATTTCATGTATCTGTATGTGACTTAAACTATTGGAACGTAAATGTTTAGTATTTTTTTGTCTCAGTTTGTCACAGGGTTTGAGGAAGAGGCAAGTGGACATGATAGAGGATGGAGTATGTGGGAGCAGCAAATCACTGACCAGGGTGACTACACTTCTGAGGGAAATCTGCGGTGAAGCAATCAGACGACTGGAAGGAAGACGGGAAATGCAAATTGGAGGGAGGAGAGCTTTTGTATCAATAGACGAGAGCAAATTCAGACACAAAAGAAAGGTACGTTTTTGTAAGTAAAATGGTAATTTCTGTTTTGTATAGATCAGTACATCTGAATTACTACAGTATTATAAATACAGTGGTAAAAGGTTTTAATAGTTAAAGGGATAGTTCACCCCAAATGATCTATAATTAATAATCTATAAAAGGTTAGACTCACTTCAGGTCTTGTTGATCAACCTCCATGGGGATAGAGGCCTCGCATATGACCATTTCATGGCCTCATATAATGGAGTATATGTGTAAAAATTTGACACTTAAAAATGTTTCTTTGGAAGCTAGCCCTATGAAATGTTCATATGCCATGCAGTATTATTATCATGACCATGGGGGTGGATCAACAAGACCTGAAGTGAGTAACATAATCAAATGATACATTTTGGGTGGACTGCCTTTTAAGGATTACATTTTGCTTATTTTCAGTACGGTCGTGGACGACGTGGAAACACCTGGCGTAGACGCTCGTGGGTCTTTGGAATGGTAGAAGTGAAGGGGTCCCGTAGACGTCCTGTCTTAAAACTGGTGAAAAATCGATCCAGAAGGCGATTGCTCCCAATAATCAGAAAATATATTAGACCTGGAAGTGATGTGATAAGTGATTGCTGGGGTGCGTACAACAGATTGTCGCATGATGGTTACATTCACTATCAGGTTAATCACCCGAGACATTTTGTCCACCCTGGGAGTGGTGCTCACACACAGCAAATTGAACGGGCATGGCGGAATTATAAAGAGGACATCTACAGGTACAGGGGAAACTTGTCAGAGAAGGCCTTGAAGATTAACTTAAAGGGATAGTTCACCGGTGGGAATATGAAGGTTTTATGAATTAAATAATTCAATGTATTATAAATGTGAAAAATAAATTGAAATTGGTTCATCCTAGCCTGAAAAAAGGCAGAAAGAGTGTTTTCATGGTCTCTCTGGCTCAAGGTGAGAAAACCTCCAACTACCACAGTGCATTGCGCTCGCTGCCCCGCCCACCTGTTTCCGTTTAAAAGGGGGAAGGACCCATGCGAGCAAACAAACTTTATTCACAAAGTTATTCACGAACCGTCGTTGACTAGTTTTGACTCATTTTTCCAAAAGCAATCATGCCCAGTGGTTGTTTGGTACCCGGTTGCACCGAAAAGCCGAGGTTGGGACAGAGCGTAAGTTTTCACGGTTTGCCAGGGAAAGACGCTCAGCGTTGCAAACTATGGCTGCGGGCGATAAACAACCACAGAGTTGGAGAAGACACCGGGAAGGAAATTATAAAAGGAAAAACGATATGCAGTCTCCATTTCAAACTGGAGGATTTTGATGGAAGACTTTTCGGCAAGATAAGGTCCGCACTCAAACCAACCGCTGTTCCGTGCGTCTTCGCTGTGGGCCCGTGCCCAGATGACGAACAGGCCGGGGCTTCTAATGCACCTCCCGCAGCGAAACGCAGTCGCCTACAGGTAAGACTGTCGTAATATTCTACTATATTTCTGTGCTGCTACTAGTGAGCACTTCAGTTTACTGCTAGAGCTCACTAGCAGTGAAAAGGGTCCTATGTTCCCCGTGCCGTTTGCGACTCCCGGAGCTCTTAGTATATAATATAATTTGTATAATAATATCACGGCCAAAGGCTCTGCGCATCCGGTTGGCCGTAGCGCGGGGAGCTCTCGTAGGGATTGGGCTTCTCGGGGTTTGTTTACCGGCGTAGGAAAAGACTGCGTCAGGTTCTCCGACGTCTCCCTCTTCCACAAAGGTAAACACATGCAATGGTAGTTTTCTCGGCCGGTATTTGGCAGTAATGGTAGAAAAACTAACATATCGGGGAACATAGGACCCTTTTTGGGAAAAGCGGTCCTTTGTTCCCCAGTCTCATACAAAGAGGGGAACATAGGACCCGGGGAACATAGGACCCGGGATCATAGATACGCTCCCTCGGCTGCTACCCGGGTCTCTGTGTGCTTAGCTTAGCTTAGCATACTGTCGATTTCGCTATGGACGCCGGGGATGAGTTTTGAACGAGCATTGCCCGTTGCCTTGCACTAGGTATGTAGTATGTACTGTTGTGCCCACTGCACAACAAATTGCCTGCATGAGTTACCACTGAAATCAATGGGTCAGTGGGTGAGATCGGTCGTCAAGATGGTGGCGCAAAGCTACAGTGACGTCACGTGACCCAAACGAATAGCAGCTATCGGGGCAAATTGCTAAAATAGTTCAAAAACAAAGTAAAGCAGGAAAAAAGCCTTTTCAGTGAGTGATATAATCTAACATTATACTAGGAAGCAAATGCATATTGAGCAGTTTTATTCTTGTCCCTACATTAAATTTTTGTGTGTGTGGTACCAAAAACATGACAAACTAAATGCCTGTGTCATTACAGAACGCTGATAGTGGTCATGGCGCATTGACTCTCTCTGCATCCTCCAACCCGCTGAAGACCTTCCCTTTGACATCCACACCAGTGAAAACCTTTCCCTCGGACCAAGGACTATCGGTAAGATTCTGAAAAGGCTACTTTACAAAGGATATAAAGCAAATATTTTGCCAATATATTACTTACACAAGATAACACTTTCTAACTTTCAACTAATCATTCTAAAGGAATAATATTTATATAATTGGTCATCTTTACAATTAAAAATAAACCTCTTTGTTTTGCAGACATCGTGCCCCGACACACCTGGGACCCTTGATTCAAGTTTTAGCACTGTGGGTGAAGCAGACGAAAACTACCAGCCCAACACAACTGTCACCCCCACGTCAACGTCTTCATCAGAAGATGAAGGCATCAATGACTGGCACGGAAAGAAGATCATTGTGAATGAGTCCTGCTTGATGTCACTTTTCAAATTTTGCCAGATGTGCGGCAAGCCTCTGTCATCAACCCAACGATTCTATATAAGGTTTCAACATCCTCACTTGCCCTGCCCCAGCCTGCGCTGCCACCTAACATTGCACCAGTGCCAAAACCACCAAAGGAGGCGGCAGTGGCTGAATTAAAAAGGCGCTTCTGAGAGGGACATCTGACCTATTTTATCTATTTAAACGTATCTTTTATAAAACATTTGTTTTCAATCTTATCTTTGTAAATATTGGATCATTTTCCTTTGTGAATAAAATCTTATTGTTTTTACTACCTTACCTTGGACTCCTGTATAAACCCATGTTCACCATAACAAACTTCACTGCAATAATTATTTAAGTTTCTGTCATTACATTTTTTGTTGCAAAGTAGGTTCAACATACAGCCATCATGTATGAATGTAGCAAGAATAGATTTATAATTATTTTAGGTATCATTTGTATATTACTGTACATCAAACATTTGCTAATTACAGTATTTCAGCATATCAAGTAGGCTATATGTAAACCTTTTCTCCCCAGTTGAAATAAGTGTTCATCTTATACAGCAGGCCTACTTTAGTGTAACATCATTTGGTATAGTAAACAAATCACAACAACCAACATGAATTTGAAGTTTTATTCATAAAATATAATCTATATACAAAAACAAAACGTATGGTGAGTTTGCTAAATATCACAGCTCATCTTGGGCATCTACCGTCTCCTGGTAGCCACGGTACTGCCCATCTTGTGTTGGGTAATTAGCCCTGATGGCCTGGACAACACACGCTGGCAAAACAAGGCGATTGCCTCTCCCAAGTCTCTCACCTTGCAGTATCCACTCCAGGAAATGCCGGTAAGATGTTAGCCTATACTGTCAAAGAAAGAAAGAACAAAATTAGCAAAGCAAGATAAATTATGCCTTGAGTAGCCTACAGCATTACACAGACTTGAAGCTAACGTAACGTAGCCTATGCTCTGCCAATAAGGTCGGCTACTTTCGGATAACTACATTGTCACGTTCCCCGTGACTCAAAACTATTGTAGCCAATGTGTTAGTAAACAAACACTTACTCTGTGCTCAGACGTCCGTTTCTCCCGGCGGGCTTTGGCTGGCGTTTCCAGTTTATTTTCTGGGTACGGAAATAAGTGTCCAATACCCAACGGTTCAGATGAGGCGTAAAGCCTGGGTGAGATGTTACACACACGGCCCCTTCCTCGCCAGATTCAGCCATTTCATCGCGAAGAAACTGGCATCGCTGAAATTCGCTGCAGCACAGGGACTCTTTGTGAGTCTCCATAGGTGAACAGAGCAAACAGGTACACCACCAGTTCACTCCGGCGGCGGCGCGATCCGGCTCCTCGGCAACAGGCAAGGCTTGTTCAGCTGCAGCCGCAGCAGCCTCCTCCTCGAATTCGTCTCAGTTCTTCCTCGCTGTATTCTGGCTCATACAGATAGCCCTGAATATTACAATGCAGCAATATATTTTCAAACTCAGCTGTTGCTTCTGCCATGGTCAGAGGTTTGTGTCGGTCTCCCGTCCCTCTCATTCCCCCTCAGTACGCGAGCTGAGCGTGCAAGCGTGCAAGCTCCCGCCCCCTCTCATTCCTTATTGGTGGAAAAATTTCCGGCAAATTTGCCACCAAAAGTGTGTTGTAGTCCTCGGCCCATCTAGCGGGAAGAGAGGTTTCTCCCGAAATGACGTCAAACGCGTCATTTGACGTCATTTCGGGAGAAAATTTGATGAGAAAAAATGGGCCAAGGGGAGACTGGTTTAGACTGATATTTTTTATATATTAATTTACATTACAATAGCGATTTTATAATGATAGAACTCCGGTTCTAAATGGGTGAACTATCCCTTTAAGGTTCATCGAGTGGAACCACTGGCTTGGAAAAGAGCATAGGAAGGGCATTCTTGGGCGCTTGTTTAAAGACATAAGAGCATGTTACAAAGTTTAACAACCCTCCCTGAAGTCTAAATGAAGGTGATGAGGTAGTTACTACAGATGTCCTACCATGTCATGTGCAGTTTCTCTTTAGCTTGTTTCAGCGTAATTATTTAAAAAGATTAAACGACTTATTCTGTGTATCACCCTACTGTCTCATAGTTATACATTTACATGGTAGCAACAGTTAAAGCTTTGTTCAGTACAATGTAACTACCATGGGATTAAACATTGCTTTCTTTTACAGTAGCCTACAGTTTCAGTTTACTAACTCTGTACATTGTGATGTTTTATTTTGTCACGTCGCAGAAGTTTGATGTTTGCATGGAAAAGGGAATAATGTATTACAAATAATATGGTAAGAACCTGGTAATACCATGGAAACAAACGAGGCTTCCCTTTACAGTACAGTTTCAGGTTACTTACCGGGTAAATTGTCGCGTTTTACTTAGTAACGTCGCAGAACGTACATGGTACAAGTTTGTGTTGATTGCATGGAAAAGAGAATAACGTATTACAAATAATATGGTAAGAACCTGGTAATACCATGGAAACAAACAAGGCTTCCTTTTACAGTACAGTTTCAGGTTACTTACCGGGTAAATTGTCGGGTTTTACTTGGTAACGTCGCAGAACGTACATGGTACAAGTTTGTGTTGACTGCATGGAAAAGGGAATAACGTATTACGAATTATATGGTAAGAACCTGGTAATACCATGGAAACAAACGAGGCTTCCTTTTACAGTACAGTTTCAGGTTACTTACCGGGTAAATTGGCGGGTTTTACTTGGTAACGTCGCAGAACGTACATGGTACAAGTTTGTGTTGACTGCATGGAAAAGGGAATAACGTATTACGAATTATATGGTAAGAACCTGGTAATACCATGGAAACAAACGAGGCTTCCTTTTACAGTACAGTTTCAGGTTACTTACCGGGTAAATTGTCGGGTTTTACTTGGTAACGTCGCAGAACGTACATGGTACAAGTTTGTGTTGACTGCATGGAAAAGGGAATAACGTATTACGAATTATATGGTAAGAACCTGGTAATACCATGGAAACGAACGAGGCTTCCTTTTACAGTACAGTTTCAGGTTACCTACCGGGTAAATTGTCGGGTTTTACTTGGTAACGTTGCAGAACGTACATGGTACAAGTTTGTGTTGATTGCATGGAAAAGAGAATAACGTATTACAAATAATATGGTAAGAACCTGGTAATACCATGGAAACAAACAAGGCTTCCTTTTACAGTACAGTTTCAGGTTACTTACCGGGTAAATTGTCGGGTTTTACTTGGTAACGTCGCAGAACGTACATGGTACAAGTTTGTGTTGACTGCATGGAAAAGGGAATAACGTATTACGAACTATATGGTAAGAACCTGGTAATACCATGGAAACAAACAAGGCTTCCTTTTACAGTACAGTTTCAGGTTACTTACCGGGTAAATTGTCGGGTTTTACTTGGTAACGTCGCAGAACGTACATGGTACAAGTTTGTGTTGACTGCATGGAAAAGGGAATAACGTATTACGAATTATATGGTAAGAACCTGGTAATACCATGGAAACAAACGAGGCTTCCTTTTACAGTACAGTTTCAGGTTACTTACCGGGTAAATTGTCGGGTTTAACTTGGTAACGTCGCAGAACGTACATGGTACAAGTTTGTGTTGACTGCATGGAAAAGGGAATAACGTATTACGAATTATATGGTAAGAACCTGGTAATACCATGGAAACAAACAAGGCGTCCTTTTACAGTACAGTTTTAGGTTACTTACCGGGTAAATTGTCGGGTTTTACTTGGTAACGTCGCAGAACGTACATGGTACAAGTTTGTGTTGACTGCATGGACAATGGAATGTATCCATTATAAATTATATGGTAATAACGTGGTAACACCATGGAAACAAACGGCTTTGTACCCAGTATTTAAGAAGATGTACCATGACACTAGAGGAAAACTGTTCCTGCGGAGCTTGTTACCAGGTAAGTAATTCCATAGTTTCTAAGGTAAATCGAATAAACCCTTTCTAAATGGGTGTAGCTATGAATAATAACTAAGAAAAAGTAATTTACACAGTTAGTTGAGTTGATGGGTAATGGTGGAGGGTTAACTTAGTACTTCAGCTGTAATTCCTCTATTTACCTTCTTATTACCAGTGGTAATTACCCAGTACTACACTATGATTTACCATGTATTTACTGGGTAACTACCTCTGTATTTACCTTCTTATTACCAGTGATAATTACCCAGTAATACACTATGATTTACCATGTATTTACTGGGTAACTACCTCTGTATTTACCTTCTTATTACCAGTGATAATTACCCAGTAATACACTATGATTTACCATGTATTTACTGGGTAACTACCTCTGTATTTACCTTCTTATTACCAGTGATAATTACCCAGTAATACACTATGATTTACCATGTATTTACTGGGTAACTACCTCTGTATTTACCTTCTTATTACCAGTGATAATTACCCAGTAATACACTATGATTTACCATGTATTTACTGGGTAACTACCTCTGTATTTACCTTCTTATTACCAGTGATAATTACCCAGTAATACACTATGATTTACCATGTATTTACTGGGTAACTACCTCTGTATTTACCTTCTTATTACCAGTGGTAATTACCCAGTAATACACTATGATTTACCAGGTTTTTACAGAGTAAATACCTAGTAATTAGGGGACTGTAAAAGGAAGGGTTACCAGTCCATCCCAGGTTTTGCAACGCTACGTTTCTTCAAAAGATCACGCAAACGATGACGCCCAAGCAGTGTAATGCATTGCGTTCAAATATGTAACTCTGAGTCTGGAATAACGTATTCATTCGTTCATTATGGATCTAATCATTGTTTCTGTACAAGTCCCGTCTCTGGCCACGGCAGCGCTCTCACTCCTTACGTCCTCCTCCTGTATAAAAGCTAATATGGTCAAGTCTATAAATGCTTACGGCCATAGTACCTTAGGGTTAGGAAGCTAAGCAGGGTCGGGCCTGGTTAGTACTTGGATGGGTGACCGCCTGGGAAGGCCAGGTTGCTGTAAGTAGTGACGGGAAATTGTAAAAAAATTGGAAACATTAAAAAGATTTTAAAAAAAAAGGCACGCCCGATCTCGTCTGATCTCGGAAGCTAAGCAGGGTCGGGCCTGGTTAGTACTTGGATGGGTGACCGCCTGGGAATACCAGGTGCTGTAAGCATTTTACTTTTTCAAATCGAGCTCATTGGATGCAATGGCCTACCGTGCGCTGATCTTTAGCGCCCACTGTTTTGGAGAATTTAAGCAACATACAGACTCTGACGACGTCTCCTCAAACTCTATTTGTGAAACATGTGGACAGTGTAGTGACGCTGCTAGCAGGGAGCAGCCGAGAGCTGCAATGACGGCGGTCCACATTAGTCCATCCCAGGTTTTGCAACGCTACGTTTCTTCAAAAGATCACGCAAACGATGACGCCCAAGCAGTGTAATGCATTGCGTTCAAATATGTAACTCTGAGTCTGGAATAACGTATTCATTCATTCATTTTGGATCTAATCATTGTTTCTGTACAAGTCCCGTCTCTGGCCACGGCAGCGCTCTCACTCCTTACGTCCTCCTCCTGTATAAAAGCTAATATGGTCAAGTCTATAGATGCTTACGGCCATACCACCTTAGGCACGCCTGATCTCGTCTGATCTCGCAAGCTAAGCAGGGTCGGGCCTGCTTAGTACTTGGATGCAGGCATGCAAACTGGCTCGGGGTGAAAAAGGTGAGAATGATGCGTGAGCTGAGAAAAACACAGACCCACTATAGGGTTCCAGGTTTATACTCCGGGGAGCTTTCTTTTACATATTTTAATGTGTTAGGGTTAGTCACAAGCTAAAAAAAATTACAGGACTGCGCACAATTACAAACAAAGCATTAATTTATTATGTGCAAGGGCAGCCCCAATAGGTACATAATTTATCACAAAATTAAGAAAGAATATTGAGAAGAATAAAAAGAGGTGGGAGGACAGGGCAATAGGAGTATGCCATTATTTATTTTTCTTCTTGGCCTGGACCAGTGTCTCAAGGGCCCGCTTTCGAGCGACTTCTCTCGGCTATATCGACTAGTATGTATCAACACAACTGGTGACCCGCTGAAAAATTCTCTTTTGGCGCGTTTCCACCGGAGGGTGCGTTCGGTTCGGTTCGCAAAGTTGCGGCACGGTTCGCGTTTCCACCGCCAAAAGTGGGCGTGACATGGGGATAAAAACAAACCGCGAGGTATTATTCTGGACAATGGACGTGTCGCGTAAAACGTTAGCTTGGGCGAACAAGGAGGTGGAGCATGGACCTATTAAAGAAGACAATACTTTATTAAAGCATGCAATTGTGATGTAGAACAAAATAAAAAGAAAACCAAGGTGCTTGCATGATATTGAAGCCTACAGCGATCGTTACTTAACTTGTGTGGCGGTGCCTTATCATTTGTTTACCCTCGCGTTGCCATGGCAACGCGATTGCACTCTCATCGGCTGAATCGATGAGAACGTTTTAGATAATATAAGGTCGCGGGGAGACGAAGCTCTGTTCGTTTGTATATTTTATTTACGTGACCATATTTTTGTTATGTTTGTTTTGGGAATCAGTTCTCGTCGTTCACCTTCGGGATGTTTACGTGGCTGCCGCGGCGATCGACATCCGGCCTACCATGAGGGTACTGTCGGCGGTGGAAACGCTCGGTGGAAACGAGGCATTTAAAGGCTCCGCTGGGCTCACGCTTGGCCGTTTCAGATGGTAGGCGACTTTCCGCTCGCGCTGTCGGATGTCCGCGCGGCTTCACGAGCGAGCGCATGCGTTCGACGAGCACGGAAGCGACAGTTCCACGGGAGTGCGCCCACTTGTCGTGCCGCCTGACAGAATGCTGCGCCTTCTCTCTGTCCGCTCGCTATTAGCAGGCGCTACAAGGACTCCATGGCTGGCCATCAGACCCCCCCCCCCCCCCCCCCCCCCCAAAATGTTTTCTCAACGGATCTCCACGAATCACACAAGTGGTCAATTTTGTCTTCAAAACGGCGAATTTCGCCGAAAGGTGACTAGTTTGCATGCCTGTGGATGGGTGACCGCCTGGGAATACCAGGTGCTGTAAGCATTACACTTCTTCAACTCGATCTCATTGGATGCAATGGTGTACCGTGCGCTGATCTTTAGCGCCCACTGTTTTGGAGAATTTAAGCAACATACAGACTCTGACGACGTCTCCTCAAACTCTATTTGTGAAACATGTGGACAGTGTAGTGACGTAGCAGAGAGCTGCAATGACGGCGGTCCACCTTAGTCCATCCCAGGTTTTGCAACGCTACGTTTCTTCAAAAGATCACGCAAACGATGACACCCAAGCAGTGTAATGCATTGCGTTCAAATATGTAACTCAGAGTCTGGAATAACGTATTCATTCATTCATTATGGATCTAATCATTGTTTCTGTCCAAGTCCCGTCTCTGGCCACGGCAGCGCGCTCACTCCTTACGTCCTCCTCCTGTATAAAAGCTAATATGGTCAAGTCTTTAAATATTTACGGCCATGCCACCATAGGCACGCCCGATCTCGTCTGATCTCGGAAGCTAAGCAGGGTCGGGCCTGGTTAGTACTTGGTTGGGAGACCTCCTCGGAAGGCCAGGTTGCTGTAAGTAGTGACGGGAAATTGTAAAAAAAATTGGAAACATTAAAAATATTTTAAAAAAAAAGGCACGCCCGATCTCGTCTGATCTCGGAAGCTAAGCAGGGTCGGGCCTGGTTAGTACTTGGATGGGTGACCACCTGGGAAGACCAGGTGCTGTAAGCATTACACTTTTTCAACTCGAGCTCATTGGATGCAATGGTCTACCGTGCGCTGATCTTTAGCGCCCACTGTTTTGGAGAATTTAAGCAACATACAGACTCTGACGACGTCTCCTCAAACTCTATTTGTGAAACATGTGGACAGTGTAGTGACGTAGCAGAGAGCTGCAATGACGGCGGTCCACCTTAGTCCATCCCAGGTTTTGCAACGCTACGTTTCTTCAAAAGATCACGCAAACGATGACGCCCAAGCAGTGTAATGCATTGCGTTCAAATATGTAACTCTGAGTCTGGAATAACGTATTCATTCATTCATTATGGATCTAATCATTGTTTCTGTACAAGTCCCGTCTCTAGCCACGGCAGCGCTCTCACTCCTTACGTCCTCCTCCTGTATAAAAGCTAATATGGTCAAGTCTATAATTGCTTACGGCCATACCACCTTAGGCACGCCTGATCTCGACTGATCTCGGAAGCTAAGCAGGGTCGGGCCTGGTTAGTACTTGGATGGGTGACCGCCTGGGAATACCAGGTGCTGTAAGCACAGTGGTGGTTAGACTACTGAAAATCTATACTCAAGTAACAGTAAAATTACCTCCTTCAAAATCTGCTTAAGTAAAAGTAAATTTTCCAATTTGAAAACCTACTTGAGTAAGAGTAAAAAAGTACTTTGTTTTAAAGTTACTCAAATTACAAGTTACTTTACATTTTTGTATTGGAGTGCTTGGATCAGTGAAAAAGACATAACGTGTTAGAATCAGTAGCGTGCAGTGCTCCTTCATTTCGGTGTGGCAGAAACTACTGCGTATGACCACACCCACAATTTATATATATTTTTTACATATATATTTTGAGCTACATTAAAACATGTTAACTAAACTAATTGTGAGTAAGAAATAAACTAATAGCCTAATGTTACTGCACGCTTTTGAAGTGCCATCCGCAACACTCGTCATATGATGTCCCTTATAGGGAAGTTATTTCTTCCATATTTTATTTTAACAACAGGCTTAGCGAGTGCATTGCAAATACATGAAAAGTAGAAATACAAGTCATCAATCAAGCAGACCTTCGATTTGGAACTTGGCCCGACGATGTGTGCAAATATCTCAATAACAACACTTTTGAAATCAGATATTTCTCAATAACAGCTGTTTAAATCAGGTATGAAATCAGGTATGCAATTTGAATACCTGTTGAAATAAATAAATAGTCTTCAATGCCGAAAGATACAGGCGGAGTAATTCGATTTTAAACAACAACAGTCCTAGAATAAGACCATGGGGCAGACTACTTTACGACCATATGGGCGTCTTATAGCGCTGATTGCAATTCTTATTGCAGCCTGCAGGGTTATGCGAGAAACATACGGAGGGACGCGGTCGTTGAGCTCCGCCGCCCCACATTGCATGACACGTTAAACTCAACTAGAATCACCACCATCAATTTGATATCAACAGACCAAAAATTGTCGGAAAGCCTAAAGAAACTATAGATAGTTAATGTGACAATCACATTATTAACAATAAACTTGGAGCAATGATTTACTGAGGAACTATTTTTTTTGGGAGCATGCTTTTGCAGGGAGTTCGCCGCCCCACCTGCCCATATGGACGGCACGCGGCTGGTTAGAATGCTTGAGTGAGTGAGGGAGAGAAAGAGATGCACTCCTAAAACATTTCTTCACAAGTTGTACAACAAAAGCAATTGCATTAAGCTCTGTGCATGTGACAAAAGGCAAGAGCTTTGTAGGAACACAACCAATTAAACACAAACGAGACTGACTTGGTTGGCTGATTGGGCAATCAGATTTATCCAGGCAGAGCACGGTGGTCTGGCTATGACTGGCGGTATGTTGTGAGGCTGCTGAAAATCCGGTGTAATGTCGATTTGACACGCAAATCCGATGTTCATCCACTCTGCACTGGTATATGTAAAACCCTTGGGTAGAGTGCTCCGAGCTGCAGCGTCCGTGCGCTCCGCCATCGCCATGACTACCAAAATACAAAAAAAATACAAAATAGTAAATAGAGAAAAAGTCTGGTGTAATGTCGATTTGACACGCAAAACCAATGTTCATCAATGTTCGCCTTTTCAGAAAGGCGCCGCCTTTTATAAACTTCTAAAAAAGCGCAACCTCCGACGCCTTTTTGAGTTCAATTTTCTCAACTTTTCAGAAAGGCGCCGGGTGACGTCAAGCGCCTTTTTGAAAGCTGACCAATCAGGACGAGGAGAGTAGGTACACGCGTACCTTCCCTAGTAACATTCTATCTTAGTTACCGGTGCCCTCTAAAAAAGACCAAGATGGAGAAGGTACCAGTAGAGACACTCGTAATTGCTGTGGCTCATTATACTGAATTGTATGATTTGAGTCATAAGAGGTACTCAAACATCCACCACAAGGAGTCAATCTGGGAACAGATCGGCAGGACTTAGGGTTTTTCTGGTAAGTACACGTGAACTCTCATTCAACTGACTCTGATTCAACTGACGTTACTTTGTATTCATCGATATCGTAACCCAACCTATTAATTGATATCGTAATCCGCCCCAGTTATTAAAAGTGACAACCCATTATAAACACAAACGAGACTGACTTGGTTGGCTGATTGGGCAATCAGATTTATCCAGCCTACGCACATAGCATGCACGCACACTCACAGAGCCAGACACGACAATGACGAACAAGTTTGTGAGTGGTCTGCAGAATACAGTGTAACATAGTTTCTTTAGAATTATATAAACTATAGCCTACGTGGACCGTAACTCCGCACCCCCTGGCGAAAATATCTTCCTGCGCGTCTGCATCCATGCGTTTCTAGTCCTCAGTCCCAACGTAACGGTCGACTCACGTTGCAACCTAGGGAAAGCGCGTCGCTAACGTGTACGCTTGTATTACAGTCAACAAAGATAATGTTTTTATCAAAATACTCATTTTAATGAAAGCACAATGGAAAATGTAATTGAGTAAAGAGTAGAATTCTAAATCAAATATTTACTCGAGTAAGAGTAAAATTACAGACTTAAAAAAGGAACGTGAAGTGTACTCGTCAGCGGAAAAATTTACTTTTTTACTCATTTGCGTTACTTGTAATGTGTTACTACCCACCACTGCACACACGTGCCCACTCATTCAAACACAAACACACACATGCTGTATAAATAGACATATGTACGGACACACACACATATTAACACATGCAAACACATATAAACACAAACTCGCACGTGTGACACTGAAGATGAAGATCATCTTCCTCAGTGTCTCTTTGTTCACCGATACGAATCGGTATCCGGTTGAATCCACACAGATGCGACCACATCGCTTCGTGGGCCGCTGAATCGATTTAAAATGACCAAGAATCTGTCGATGCACCGATTTAGACGTTTTGAATCGGTGGAGTGAGCTTTAGCCTGATACCAAGACAGCATTGTCCACTCATTTCATTACGTTTCCGTACGGATCCGGAAAATGAAAAACGAAAACAAAAAACACGTCTGCTTGTGCCTCTGTTTGTGCATGGTGCGGCTAGTCAGCTGTACTGCTGCGTCCGGAACGAGCGAGTGCAGCCAAGTTTACGTGATTATCGTCACACAACAGTCCCGAGTGTGCCGATTCTCCGCCATCAATAACTCCAATTCGTCTGTTTTGTTGACCATGGATCTGGCGTTGCTCCAGAAGATGCTCGGCAGAGGCGGTCTGACGGGCTGTTTCCTCAGCCTCACTAGTAGACCCGCTCTGCATCCCCGCTTCTGCTTCCGTTCCCTACGCCGTCTGCGTCGCCTCCCAGGCCCGACAACAGTCCAGGCAGCGCACGGTGGTCTGGCTATGTCTGGCGGTATGTTGTGAGGCTGCTGAAAATCCGGTGTAATGTCGATTTGACACGCAAATCCGATGTTCATCCACTCTGCACTGGTGTATGTAAGACCCTGGGGTAGAGTGCTCCGAGCTGCAGCGTCCGTGCGCTCCGCCATCGCCATGACTACCAAAATACAAAAAAAATACAAAATAGTAAATAGAGAAAAAGTCTGGTGTAATGTCGATTTGACACGCAAAACCAATGTTCATCAACTCTGCACAGGTGTATGCCAGTCTTAACTCACTCACACATGTTATTTCACACACACAGAACCACACATTCAACAATATAAAAACACCGGGGTAGAGAGCTCCGAGCCGCAGCGTCCGTGGGCGGAGCCATGGCAACAACAGTCAGCCGGGTGTTAATACCCATTTAAATGTGAACAACTGTGTTAAGGAATAAACAAACTGCATTAATGGAAGGGTGATGCAAGGTTGTAATAACACAGAAAAACAAGTTTACATGAAATAAATGAACACACATTAACGGAGAGGGAGAGGGAATACAGTAACCAGGGGTCGGCAACCTTTCCAACATGCAGCGCCAGTTTGACATTTTCTCGTTAATGTGCGCCATAAGGAACAATATATTAAATATTAAGAGGAATTGTATTATTTCCAAACAGTCCTCAATCACGCGTCAACATTTTAAATGTTTTTTTGGTAAGACTTTACAATAAGGTACGCAAAAACGTGGGTAGTTACTGAGGAACGAATGAGGAACGAATGAGGAACGACCAGGGCCCTAACTGGGGCCCTAACGGCGCCCTAAGTGACGGTTACTCAGTAACTACTGAGGAGTTACTGGTAAACAGACTAGGGGATACTGTATTCGTTACTGAGTAACGAATGATGAACAACTGGGGCCCTAACTAGGCCCATAAGTGAAAGTTATTCAGTAACTACTGAGGAGTTATGAATCATTCTTTACTTATTCGTTCCACAGTAACTACCCAATTTTTTGCGTACCTTGTTTTAAAGTGTTACCCACACACACACACGCACACACGCAGACACACACACACACACACACACACACACACACACACACACACACATACACACACACACACACACACACACACACACACACACACACACACACACACACACACACACAGGAGTCAATGAGTGAAGTTCAACATACACATGGTTTGCGTGGATGTTAATTCCCTGTGAGCAGAAGAGATAGGCTTCACAGAAATGATACGAATCAGAGTTAACATCAAGTACTGGAACAACCCGTACTGCTTTTAGACCATACACACAATGTCTCTCTCTCTCACACTCACTCACTCAATGACAAAGTTGTGATAGAAAAGTTGAAAAGCTGTCTGCTATATGTTTTATCTTTATATTAAATTTAAAAAAATATCTTGTGGTTTGTGTGTGTTTGTGTTTGCATGCGTCCGTGAGTCAAATGAAGACATCTGATAAAAGTAGAAGAAAAACACTGTCACTTGATGATTGGTCAGAATTAAAACATGTGACGTGTTTTTTCAGCTGATATAGCAGAGCTGACTCCTGAGAGCAGACATATTGGAAGCTGTCAGGGAGGAACCCTGGTAACCATATCTGAACCGGACCCTGGACTCTCTAAGGAACCTGAGGACATGCCTTTGGACCGGGAGGAGACCGGGAAGAGAAGATTTGGTAGGTGCCCTTTTGAGAGGATTTAAAATAAATAATTCAGTAAAAGAAAAGTGTTTTCAACTGCATACATTTAAAATGTACTTTTAGAAAACGTTTTTAGCCAAAGGGTCCGACCTGATGAACCAGTGACCGTATATATTTATTCTAAATAAAGATGTGTGCGTTTGAGACAAAAAGCCCACGTTAACCTAACTTGACTTGTGATTATGCCCATGAGTAACGGACTATTGATAGGCATCTCAAGTATACGGGGAACAGAGTGCAGAGTAACTTTAGGGAGCAGAACACAAGTTTAGTTTTCTCAAGACTTATTATTAATGGTAGTACCACGTGACATTAGAGTGACAATGGTTAATTTAATCAAGATTTATGTGTTTTAATAATGGCTTTTCATTTAACTGAAGTGATATCAGGTGTACTTATGAATTTAACATAATTCTATAAAATTTGTCATTGATATGAACATATCTTAAATTATCCCACAATACATGTCCTTGTGTTTTCTGCGTGGGCCGATGTGAAAGACCCTGGCAACACGCAGGCCACATGTTGTCCCCCCTCCATTACTGTGTGTATACGTATGTAATTCTGTGTGCATTACTGTATAACTATGTGCACGTATATGTCAATAATGAGGGAATAATAACATGTATGCTAGAGACCAGTACTTGCTCTGCTTAAGTGTGTTCTAAACACGAGAGCCACAGTACCAGTCATCACTTACTGAGGTGTTCTCAGTAGAGGTCTTCAGGTGTTTCTTCAAGACGGGGAGGGATTCTGCAGACCGTAGGGAGTCTGGACTGTGAATGACAGCCACGCAGTATGAATATATCAGTGTGTACATTACTCTGTGTGTCCGTGTGCGTGTGCTTGAGTGCGTTCGTGAGTCTGTGGGCAGTAGAAGAAAAACATTTCCTTACACTGATGATATCAGAGTGCAAGCTGATAATTGGTCAGAATGAAAACAAGTGACGTTGTTTTTTCAGCTGGTAGAGCAAAGAAGAAGGCTAAGTCCAGACGCCGTGGAAGCCGTCAGAGAGTAACAAAGGTCACCATCTCTGAACCGGAGCCTGGACTCTCTGAGGAACCTGAGGACACGTCTTTGGACCGGGAGGAGACCAGGAAGAGAAGATTTGGTAGGTGCCCCTTTATAGAGAATTTAAAAGAAATAATCCAGTCCAAAACAATGATCCAAAAAAGTATGATTTCCTCCAAATACATTTAAGGGTTTTTTAGCCGAAGTGACCGTGTGTGTGTGTGTGTGTGTGTGTGTGTGTGTGTGTGTGTGTGTGTGTGTGTGTGTGTGTGTGTGTGTGTGTGTGTGTGTGTGTGTGTGTGCGTGCGTGCGTGCGTGCGTGCGTGTGTGCGTGTGTGTGTGTGTGTGTGTCCTACTCCTGAACAGCTCTATGGTTTCACATTACTGTCATTGTGAGCATCGGACTGCTGAGTATTCTCCTCATCTACCTGCGCTTCAGTGAGTCTAAATCCTATCCTCCTGAATAGAATTACAATACAGTAATCATATAATTGATTGTATTAAAAGCAATGATAATGTTAAATATTGTTTTTGTTAGATTTAGTGATAATAATAGGGTTACCACACATACACCACACGCACACCCATAAACACAGCATACACACACACAAACAATCCACACACACGTGCACAAACACACACGCACATGCACACACACTGCACACACGGGCGTGCTGATGCAGGCGTTTCAAGACAAGGGCAGCGCAGGACACCGCCTATACACACACCACACACACATGCACACACACACGCACACACATGCACGTGCATACACACACTGCACACACGCGGATGCAGATGTTTCAAGACAACGGCAAGATTGAGATAACAGCCCCGCCGTCGACACACTCTCCCACCTGAGCCTAATGTCCATCAAAGACACTTTTTTGCAAAACGTTATTTTTCTTTAAACATTATCCACCTCCTTGAGCCTCCAGAAATGTCTTGAGATATTGAAACCCCCCCTCCCCCCTCCCCCCTTTCGACTGTTTTAGTTGTTTTATTTTTCTTATGTTTTATGTGTAGGCTATGTGTGGCTGTAGGCTACTGCTGCTTGTCTTGGCTAGATCACTTGAAGAGATGTTTAATCTCAATGACGCATTCTTCTGTTAACAAAAAAAAAACATCTCTCACGTCAGGTAGCCAATCTGTAATCTTGCCTTCGCAACCCCCCCCCCCCTCACCCTCCCCCTCCCCCACAAGCCTGTGCTTTAGTTCACTATAGTTAAGTAGGTTGCTGCCTTTGCTGTTGTAACATGAACATTTTTCAGCTGTTTGTTATTATTATTTCCAACTAACCAATAGTATTTGCCATGCATTTTTTTTTAGTATCAATGCACTTTGAGCCCTGAATAACAGTAAAAGCTATTGAATGATTGATTTGCATTCATAGTCTACAACACTTTCCATTAAACAAATACCACTGTAACCCAACAGTTAGCTGAACATTATATGGTCGCATTCTTCCACTCCCTGTTTTCTCACCCTGTTTAAACAAGAAATCAACTGCATTTGTCCCAGTGTTTGTGCTATGGGAAATTAAAGGTCCCATGGCATGCTACTTCATGGATGCTTTAATATAGGTATTAGTGGGCCCCAAACACAGTATTTGAAGATGTTCCTGAAATCCAGCCGTGGTGCAGAATTACAGCCACTACGGGCAGTCGCACATTGAGCTTTCCCCAAATGTGCCGTTTCTGTGTCAGTAGCTTTAATGCAAATGAGGAGGAGAGATGCGGGACAAGAAGGAGGGTGGGGGTGTGGCCCTGAGCAGCTTGAGGCCACGGTACCATGCGCTCTGCTTACAGTGGATGTATCACAATGGCGAGGCATACAACAATCAATCCCTTTCTCCTCAATGTCTTGGTTCATGTACTTCAGGGAGTCAAAGCCAAAGTTCCTTTTCCCCCAATTCCTTCTCAACCATGGCGGAGATAACCCCAACTACAGTCTGGTTGTGGAATTACTAGGGACGTCAAAGAACCGACGTTTTATGCGCCATAGCATCAAAGCAGAACAGTTATCCAAACTACAAAGCACCACACATGTGGCGCACGCATGGTCGTAGCTCATTGTCTGATTGGCAGGCCGAATTTTCTGCCCCTTAGCTTCCATTTTTTTTATAGGCGAGCAGGATACCTAGTGCTCGTTTCACACCGAACGCAGGTTCGGTGTGACCCTATCATATATTCCCCTGGAGAGGGGAATATATGATGCATCGTTGCAGTAACATTTAAGATGATGGCGATGAGTTCTGCCCGTTCTGCCTCCGTGCTGTCTGCGGTCAAACCAAAACAAACTACAGTGTCAGCGGCCGCACTTATCCCGCCTCTTGCGAACTTCGACCATGCGTCCAATCCCGCCCTTTGCAAGCCCACCCCCCTAGATTCTGCTGATGTCTGAACGACATCGATGTCCGCATATAAAGCATCAAGTGTGAAAAACCCTCAGGGTCGAATCTTCTGATATACAAATACGGCAAACTTAAAAATATTATGCTTGCTTCATGGAGTTAGGAGAAAATTATTATGCTTGCTTCGTTACGTTATAGGTGAACCAATATATTATACGTTGTAACATTATAGGCAATTCTTTTTTTTTTATATTTAATTATATTACATTATGCGCTCAGAAATTAAATACAATATCGACCGGGGTTTCCATATTATAGCTATGGGTTTAAAAATTACTAGAGGTTGAGCGCAGGCAACGCACACACGGACACTCTAGTCTTACTTCTATATAATAGCAGGCCTGTCGCGCCAGTTACTCAAGTTGGTCAGTGTGCACGTGCCAAGCAGCCTGCAGCTCTCACACACACACAGCACACGCAAACGCATACATACACCGCAAGCACGCACATACACACCGCATCCACACACACCGAACAAACACACCACACACATACGCAGCTGTGCACAAACATACACGGAATCACACACACACGCACGCACACACACCACTAGCCAATACAAAGGCAGCGACACAGTCGCCCAGGTAAGAGGTTATGTTTTAACCGTAACGGCTCCGCCATCGACACACGCGCAGGTAAGAACACACACGCACACGCACACACCGCAGCGACACTCGCCCAGGTAACACGTTATGTTTTCAAACATAACGGCTCCGTCATCGACACACGCGCCCAGGTAAGACCACACACGCACACACCGCGACTCGCCCAGGTTAGACGTTATGTTTTTAAACATCTTACTGCTATAGAATAGCAGGCCTGTCGCACAGGTGAAGGTGCGTCCACACCAAACGCCAAGGGGCGACATGACTCCATACAAATTCAACGTAGAGACTCGATCAAAGGCCGGGCCTCGATCAAAGGCCGGGCCTTTGATCGAGCGTTTGTGTTCTTTTTGTGTCATTGCTTTATTGGGCTAATCTGAGGAGAAATCTATGCCATAAACAGAAATATTATAGGCCTTTATTACACGGGTCTTCTCAATGCCGTGGAACGCTCCGTTCACTTGCATGGGTAGTAGTCCGGTAACTTGTCAACCCCAGCGGCAGACTATTTCACTGCTGATCAACACTACGACTGCTGGTAACGAATAAATTGTGAAAAGACACACCATGTGAAGTTATTTTCCAAATAAGATTTGAAAAACTTTGGAAGTTGATTTACAACACTATTTACATGGTTTCGGAGTAGTACACTTTGACATTTGAATACAGTTCAGCGAGAAAGGCGACGAAGAATAAGAAGGGGACGTTCCAGTCTGCGTGAACGGGAACCCCCACCACACGAGAACGCCCATTTGTGTCTGCAGTGGGATGATATTGAAATATTTGAACTTCACCGCGACATTCGTGTGATGACAGCCAATCAGCATTCAACGGCTACTGAGTGACATAACGTAACAGCCAATCAGCTTTCAACAGCGTGGCCACTGAGGGACGTAACGTAACAGCCAATCAGCGTTCAACAGCGTGGCCACTGAGTGACGTAACGTAACAGCCAATCAGCTTTCAACCGGCCAACCGTTCCCTGCAGTGGCGTCCGGGTGAACCGCAGCATGGAGGAGAAGGGATTGTTGCCGTTTGCACTCCCGGAGCTCTATCTATAATAGTTTATAATATGATATAAATGTAATATATGATATTACGGCCAGAAGCTGTGTGAGCCTCCGGACGGCCGTAGCGCGTCGGGATTGGGCTTCGAGGGGTTTGTTTACCGGCGTTGCTATGGTTACCGCCGGTCCTGTGTGTTCCAACGGTTTATTAGCGGTGGTATCTAATAAATCGCGGTCTAATCAATACTTCATTCACTGCCTCTTCCGTGGTCATTACGATATTATGGGCCGACTGCGTCTGGTTCTCCGCCGTCCCTCCCTTTTCCACAACAGGTAAAGACATGCTACGGTGGTTATCTCGGCCGTGGTTGACAATGAATTGGCATGAAGCTCCGTTGGCGGGCAAAAAATGCTTGCTTCATAACGTAGAGAGGAAATTATTATGCTTGCTTCATTACGTTATAGCTGAACCTAAATGTTATACGTTGTAACATTATAGGCAAAATGTAATTATATTATGTGCTCAGAAATGTGTTCCATTATCGACTGGGGTTTCCACATTATAGCTATGGGTTTAATTACAACTAGAGGCTGAGCGTGCAATGCGCGCGCTCAACCTGTAATAATAACAATGATAATGAACGTTATTGTATTTGTTAGAATTTGTGTTAGGCTTACTAATATGAATAATTGTAACAATAGAAACGATAATGATATTGATAACTGTAGTTATTGCTATTTTAATTAGTATTAATATTATGGACTTTGTGTTTGGTTGGCTGTGGGTCCTGTGATGCTTAGAGACGATGCCGTTCTGTTTTAGAGCTCATATCTTCTGTATTCCTCTGTCCTTTCATAGACTCACCGTCACCCTGGATAGAGGGGAGAGAGCACTTACTGGATGAACTCGATGAGGGTTTTGTCCAAGTTATTAAATCAATCGCGTCATTAACATTCATTTCAAAAACACCCTCTGCTTCTGTGATTCATATTGTGGTCTACCAAGTTGTGTTCAGGTTTCTATTGTCGTCTATTGAGGTCATGCTTCTATGTGGTCTGTTAAGGTCAGGTCTCAGGGTTGTGTGTACGTAACGAAGACCGTAAGATAAGCAGTTCTCTGTTTGTTCAGGATGTTCTTTTACATTCAACAGATGAATTGACACTTCAGGGCTGGATGCTTCACAACAAGAGTCTCTACCGTGTTTCTACCACTAAGAAGGGCTGGAGGGCCAGTAGAGAAGACTGTCAGAAGAGAAAGGCAGACCTGGTGGACATCAACAGCAGAGAAGAACTGGTGTGTGTGTGTGTGTGTGTGTGTGTGTGTGTGTGTGTGTGTGTGTGTGTGTGTGTGTGTGTGTGTGTGTGTGTGTGTGTGTGTGTGTGTGTGTGCGTGCGTGCGTGTGGGAGAGACCAATTGTTTTTGTGAGTGAGTGAGTGATTAAGAAAGAGAGAGAGAGAGAGAGAGATGGAGAGAGAGAGAGAGAGAGAGAGAGAGAGAGAGAGAGAGAGAGAGAGAGAGAGAGAGAGAGAGATGGAGAGAGATGGAGAGAGAGAGAGCAACATTGTGTGAGAGAGAGAGAGATTGTGTGTCTGTGTGTGTGTGTGTGTGTGTGTGTGTGTGGTGTGTGTGTGTGTCTGCGTGTGTGTGTGTGTATGTGTGTGTATGTGTATGTGTATGTGTGTGTGTGTGTGTGTGTGTGTGTGTGTGCGTGTGTGTGTGTGTGTGTGTGTGTTCATCTGTGTTGCATAACAACAGATGCTATTACCTTTGGAAACAGGCGTTTGTCAGCAGATTGATGGATACTTCCTGGATTGGACTGAGTGATCGAGAGAAAGAGGGGACCCACAAGTGGGTGGATGGTACCCCATGACCTCAAGGTAAGGCTGAAGACTCTGTTCAGCAGCATCTCTTCTCTGAGAGTGACAGACTGACCTCCACTGTCTCCTCCTCGTGGTTCTCAGTTGGAGACACGTTAAACCACGCGATGACGGCGGAGCAAGAGACTGCGTCGTAGCAGGGGAGGACGGCTGGTCTGAAGAACCATGTAACAGACTGCACCACTGGATCTGTGAGAAGGTCGTAGACCTGGATCATCTGGAGGCTGAGCGGAACAAAGAGGGTCCGTAGACTTTGTTTGTGTTCATGAGTGGAGAACGGTTCCTCCTTTCTGTTCTCTGTGCCGTAGATACAGTAAATACACTCTTTAAGAGTTAAAAGGTTGTTGGATGTGTTTAGGTCTACAAAGGTCAGGTTTATATTGTGGTCTACTGAGGTCAGGTTTCTATTGTGGTCTACTGAGGTCAGGTTTCTATTGTGGTCTACTGAGGTCAGGTTTATATTGTGGTCTACCGAGGTCAGGTTTATATTGTGGTCTACTGAGGTCAGGTTTCTATTGTGGTCTCCTAAGGTCAGGTCACAAGGTTCAACCCTTTCTGGGTTCACCTGCACTAGTTTCTATTGGAGCTGCTGAACGGTTTGGCGTTCTTCTCTTCAAGCTCCGCCCCTAACCCGTTAACCTCTTCGTGGAGTGACTTCCACTCCCTGGGTAATCTTTGTAGACACTGCTGTGATACTCAATCATGTATGAAAAGGCAGGTGAGAATACTGGTTGTGAATCCCCTGGATCGCCCTCTAGTGGACAGGTGTTAGGAGAGAGTGAAGGGAGTGTCTGACGCTGCATCTCTAGATCCGTGTTGTAGACGTTCACTCCTCTCCTCCTGGTTTCTTCAGGTTCAGTGATGCTCACGGAGGAGGAGGAGGAGGCCCCCAGCATCACAGAGTTCCACTCCTCTACCCACGTGTTGCCCGTGGGCCAAACGGCCCGCTACACCTGCCACGCCGCGGCACGCCGGAGCCCACAGTAGAGTGGCTCCACAACGGCAGGCCCCTGGAGAGGAACAGCACAGTCAACCAATCAGAGGCCTGGGTGGAGAGGGGCTTCCCCTCGTCAGAGGTGGGAGGTACGGCGTGAACACGGTCTGCTGCATGGCGAGCAACAGAGCTGGCACGGCCAATCACAGCGCTGAGCTGCTTGTCTTTGGTAAGTCCTGGATCCAAGGAGAGATGTTTGTTGTTGATGTTTTCATAACATTGTTGTTGATGTTTTCATTACGTCATTGCTGAGGTGTGTGTATCTATGTATGTGTACATATGTGTATGTATGTATGTGTTCATATCTATGTATATGTACATAGAGCGCAGGAGAACAGTAGTAGTGAAGATGATGATGATGATGATGAGGATGAAGAGCGGTTCAGCAGCTCATCATGTCTGGTTCTCCCTCAGATGCCTGTGACCTCACACTGGACCCCAACACGGCCCACAGACGACTCTCTCTGTCTGAGGACAACAGGAAGGTGACGCGGGTTGGAGTGGACCAGTCGTATCCGGATCACCCAGACAGATTTGACTCCCGGCCCCAGGTTTTGGGTAGAGAGGCTCTGACTGGCCGCTGTTACTGGGAGGTAGAGTGGGAGGGAGGGGTTGAGATAGGAGTGACATACAGAGGAATCACAAGGAGAGGAGGGGGTGATGACAGCGAGCTTGGACAGAACAACAAGTCCTGGGTTCTTTATTGTTATGAAGATCGTTACTCTGCCGGGTACAACGGTACAGAGACAGCCCTCCCTCTCCGCCCCGCTGGCTCCACCAGAGTAGGAGTGTATCTGGACCGGCCTGCTGGCTCTCTGTCCTTCTACAGAGTGTCCCCAGGTGGAGGAGGGTCCTCAGACACACTGACACACCTCCACACCTTCTGGTCCTCCTTCACCCAGGAGGACCTCCTCCCGGGGGTGGCGGTCTGGTTGGAGGGGTCCTCAGCCTCTCTGTGTCGGTTGTAGAAAACAAAACGGGCGCGGGGCACCTCGTTTTGGTGGGGGACCCTCAGCGTCTCTGCGTCTTTTGTAGTCGGTTTGTCTCCTGTTTGTCCCCTGATCCCTGATGGCGGCGGACCCCAGGGGGGCCCCTAGTGGGGTCCTCAGCGCCCTAGTGGGGGGGTGCCGGCGGACCCCAGGGGGGGGGCGGCAGGGGTCCTCAGCCTCTCTGTGTCGGGTGTAGAAAAACAAAAGGACCTCCTCCCTCAGCGCCTGCACGCCTGTAAATACACACACACACACACACACACACACACACACACACACAGACACAGACACACACACACTCTGCGGGGCCTCTGCGGGGCCTCTGTGGGGGAGGGGGGGGCAGACTAAGTGTAGTAAAAAGAAAAAGTGCAGCCCCCTCCGCCCTGCCGCGCACAAAAACGAACACGCACACACACACACACACACACACACACACACACACGTTCACACACACATAAACAAAACACATACACACACACACACACACATAGTCTGTCTCCCTCTCTCTCCTTCTCCCTCTCCCTCTCCCTCTCTCTCTCTCTCTCTCTCTCTCTCTCCCCCTCTCCCTCTCCCTCTCCCTCTTTCTCTCTCTCTCTCTCTCTTCTTTAAAGTATAGCATGATAAACCATGAAAAGGCTTTTAAGATCTCCCATAGTTAGAGAAGCACATTCATTATTTGAAATGTATATGAAATACCTATTGATGGTCAACCTTTATATATTTTCAGACTTCACCAGTTTAAGTCTTAAGGGCTCTTATATCATCATTTTTGTCATAATCCTGATTTGCGACCTGATTTAAAGCAGATGTTATTTTTTATTCATAATAACCAAGATGTCTATGGGATAATGTTGCATGTTGTAAATGACTTTAAACTGAATCTTGTTTTTTTTGTGTTCTGTTGGGAACCAAGCGGTCGCAGAACATGTTCAGTTATTAAAGATACGTGCTCACCTGTTGATGATTTGTAAAGTCTGCTGCCTCTATTGTTTAAGTCCTCGTGTTAATTGTGTACATGTAAGGGACTATTTTTCTGTCTTATTTGTTAATGAAGCATAATTGCAATAAACAACTCATTGGATCCAACTGAATGTTCTCATGTGTTTAGCCGATGATTTCTCGTTGTATTAGTTAATAATGCTTCCATAAGTGCCTTAAGAAAAATTATTAATAGAACAACAAATGTTTTTCCGAGATTATTCTTGGACCTCCTCCTTGGGTTTTGGTTTGGGGGGGGGTGGTTTTGGGGGGGGGGGTACCCTCCACCTCCAGTGGAGGGTACTACATGGTACCATCGCCTTAAATACTTTTATCTCGGTTTGAAATCCTGCTGTTTCAAACACATGTCCGTTCTGTGGCCTACGGGAGACAGTTTTCCATATTTTTACTGAGTGCCCGAGACTCACTGTTTTTTTCTCTCTTTTAACTTTGGTTTTTAGTCTGTTGAATGTGTTTTTTTCTGAAAAAGTTTTTATCTTTGGTGCTGGATACAAAAAAAGTAATATTTTAAGTGGCACCTAGTAAATTATCTCTTAGGAGATGCGAAAATGGCCGTGTACATCAGCCGGAGAAATAAGGTGGAGGGCAGAGCAGGGCATGATGCCCCTCCTGTGTTCCTCTGTAACGTCAGAGCCAGAGTCTGGCTGGAGTATACGTTCTATAAGGCGTTTGGGGATGTAGATGCTTTTAAACAGCGCCCGTGTTACAATAAAATTATTTGCTTTGCTTTGTTGCACTTTGCAAAGGATTTTGTTGGATAAACCAACAATTTTTAAAGTCTGAACAAATAGCACTCTTCCTGATGTATTGTACTCTCGGTTGATTGTAAAAAAAAGTATTTTTGAAAAATCTAAATCAAATCTCTCTCTTTCTCCGTGTTTACGAATTGCAAACTGTAATTCGTCGGGCTGTGGCTGTGGTCACATGATGGAGGAGGAGACCGGAGGGGAGGAGGTCCTGGCCGACCCCCCCCCCCTCCTGGGGGCGCCCCTCTCCGTCCAGGAGTGCTTCGCCCTGCAGGGCACGGGGCTTTGAGTGTCTCTGCGTCCGCCCCCTACATGAGAGGGGTCAATGCTATTGCTTATTAGCCACCGGCTAAAGGGCTGATTATGGTTCCACATCGACGCAACACAGTAAATTTTGAAGTGTTAAAATAACACTAAAAGAGTTAAATTTAACACCATTTCCGAGTGTATTTGGTCCTACTCTGAATTGGAGTTAAGAGTTAAATTATCTCCAAATAGAGTTAAAAAATTAACACTCGTATACACTGTATAGTGTTACCTAAATTTAACACTGAAGGTTAAACAACTCTCTAGTGTTAATATTATTCCCAGCAGTGTTAATAAATAACTCTTCTGTGATAACAAATCAACTCTGATGGTGTTAATTTGAATGCTGATTGACACTGCATTGAGTTATTTGAAGGTAACACTGGCCATTAAAATAACTCTGGCTAGTGTTGATGTTACACACTACTGTGTTGAAAAGTTACTCTATTGCAGTGAAAAGGTAGCTCTGGCTAGGGTTGATGTTACACACTACTGTGTTGAAAAGTTACTCTATTGCAGTGAAAAGGTAGCTCTGGCTAGTGTTGATGTTACACACTACTGTGTTGAAAAGTTACTCTCGTGCAGTTAAAAAACAGTAAAATAATGACACTAACACTGAAGTATCTTTAAAACTTCTGAATGTTCTAAAAAGCAGAATATTTAAAAAATGACAAGTTATCAGAAAATAATGCAGTTCAACTTGTTTATTTTAGTGCAAACTGGCAGGCGGACAGGCTTGAATGTCAAGGCAGAAAGAGACAATTCATTCAATCATTGAGGGTTACATAAAATGGCAGTATGGGATTATGTACTTTGAGCAATCTATATTTCCATAACACATTTGAACATCAAATGGTTTGAAGTAACACAGCTCATCAATGTGCAACACTTTTCGAACATTTTCTGGATGCAGTCTGATCTTAAAGGCATGGTAATGATGCTCAAAACAAACAGTTTCCATCAGTTTTCCACAGAGTAATACATTTTCATCCTTCACAGCATTAGACTCTATCTTACAAAACACAGGCATCTCAAATGCTACCTCAGTACAGATAATGAAAGTTTTTTAATTGTTTCATAAAGAAATTATGTTTAGCTTCATAACGCATGCACCACATGTGCAGAATTGGGCCAATGGTCCTTATAATACGAGGGTAATGAATCATGAAATGATGCTTTGGTAAGAGATTGCGCTGAGGAAATAACTGCTTGAAGAGTTGATGATGATCAATGATTAAGTGTTTGAGGTGTATGGTCATGCCCTCTGAGAGGACGGGTGAAAAAACAATGTTAACAATCTGTAGAAGCAAAAGTAGAAGACGCCAATAACCATCACCTGTCTGAAATAAATCACCAAAAAGCAACGGCATGTTGCGCAATATGCACCAGGATTGTATAGCATTCAGTCCCAAATCATTACTTCCATCAAGCATTTTTACTCTAGGTGGTCGATTTCGCTGTTGATTATAACCATAATCAAAAGCATGGATTCTACCAGCCAGTTGTTCGGCCTTCAGGAAGTTGCCCTGAATGTACTGTAAAACAAGTTTGACCTCAAACTGAGCAACCCCTTCCAAGATATCATGCATTATATCTACAGAAAAGTTGTTTGATGTGTTAAAACACTGTAGTGTATTCAACAGACAAGTGCGTTTCACACCATATGTATGAGGTAGCGTAGAGTCAGTTTGTGAAGTTTGACAGTGCTGGGTGTGCATCTCAATAGTTCTTAATACAACTTCAGGATTATCTTCACAGAACACAGTTTGAAAACAAGTTTTCTCAAGGAGACAGAAACGACAGCAATAGCGAGCACTAAATGATTCCACAAAGCCAAACAGACCATGCAAACCCAAATTATCCCCAGTGACCTGGACAATGGTACCATGAATAACACGTTCAGACATGGATATGTTAAGTCCCTCTGTCTCAAGTACTTTTATATCATTCACCAGTGGTTCAAGTATCAGATTAAAACCATAACGTTTTATGTCCTGTGCGTGGAAAAGAGCACATAAATTAATATTAATCAAAGCCGAATTAAAGATTGGGGGGAAATTTCTCAGAGTAAAATATATAGCCCCTAATTTATGGATACCCTTTTTGGAGCCCAAGGGATTTGCTGTTTCAAAGTCGTCATAAAACAGTTGAATCTGCAATGCATCGTTCTCTTTAGAAAATAACAGATTTTATTTAAAATATTTGGCATCTCTTATGTCTGTATAAACACCTTCTTTGGGAATGTGCCTGGGCTTGAACAAGTTGGTCAGTTCTGGGTTATCTAAAATGTTCTTAAGCGTTTCTAGGATGGGAACATATGAAAACTTATCTGTTATAATGACCTGGTCATATGTCCCAGTAGATTTGTTTCTTCTGCTGTCAAATCTTGTGCCGAGCACCTTTTCAACAGGTTCAACGTTTCCCCATTTCTCTTTGAAGTGTTTGTTTTGTTTGGTTTCTGTATTCAAGCATGCGAAGGGATTTCCATTTTACAACTGTTTGAAGGATTCCTCTATTTTATTCTTATTTTCAGTGTCCTGAGGAGATAAGCACTGTAAAGCTGCATCTTTAGCCTGACTATTAATCTCAAAAAACACTTCTTCCATGGATGAGACAAAACTGTTTACAGTAGACTGACTTAATCCAGCTGCCTTGAGTTGTGCAACAGCAGAGGCACACATATCAAGAGTGCTGTTCTCGGAATTTATAGAAGGTTCAGATGATGTTGGCGTCTCATCTACATTACTTGCCACAACCTCTCCTGCACCATTTAACGTAACATCAGTTTCAGCCTGCTGGTCTAAATACTCTGTGTGCTTGGTGTTTAAATGCTTCCTAAAACCAGAAAAAGTACCGAACACAGATCCACATCCAGTCTGAACACATTTAAGGCGAAGGTTTCTACCAGGCACGTAACCATGAACTAAACGCAAGTGCCTAATAAGCATATTGGAACTTTTTAATTCAGCCTGACAAACAAAGCACCTCATGATGGAGGAAAACCCTCAAGCACTAATTGAGTAACCTTGCCCTTACTTCAGCAACACGAGGACTCTCCTTGACTTTCCCAACATCAATGTTGTACACCGTGGTCTGGATGAACATGTACATGTTATGGAGCATGGAGTTGTATGATGTGCCGAACACAAAATGTGCCTTAAACAGCTCATCGAAAGCCCCTAGAGAAGAAGTTGACCTGCAAGGTATGGCACTCCGATCCAGAATGATGAAGAACTGGTGGACTGCATCCTTCCTTACTCCAACAGCCAGTAGATATGGTTGAGCGCTGGTAGTAATGGTGTCGATATGTTCTTGGATGCTTGTTCCAGTCTGAGAAGATACACATACATAAAACAGTCAGACACCATTACAACCTTCAAGTCACAACTCAAAACTCACCTGTTCAAACTCGCACACAACGTCTAACTGATCACTGTTTTGATTGTTTTTTTGTCTTGTTTTTGTTTTATTTCTTTCTTATTGCTTATGTTTATTTAATTATTTATTTATTTATTTTTTCCACAATGTCTTGCTTTTAAAAAATGTATGATGACTATATGCTCTGTAAGGTGACCTTGGGTGTCTTGAAAGGCGCCTCTAAATTAAATGTATTATTATTATTATTATTATACACAGATGACCAAATTAACTTGGTTAAATATATTTTTTATATATTATTGGGAAGAAATATGCACATTATACAATACATGCATATTAATTAGGAAAAATATAAACCTTCTTGAAGATGACGAGATGTTTCTCTGCTTGGGACGCGGACACTTTCCCTGGTCTCTTCCGTCCCTGGGCAGACGGTGGAATCAGGTGTGACAGCAGTAAAACCGATGAGAGGTCACTGTCCCAACCTGTAACAACACCAGTTTCATGTTTACAGGCTTGAATTGTGTGAACTCTTTGCATTACAATTCATCTGCAATGTAAGCATTTTCACAAAAAAGAATGGATAGCGGTTTTAAATCTGCAGAAAAAGATGCCAGACTAGAAATCTTGCCAACTCTTTTATTTGAAACTTTGTTGAATATACTGTACCAGTCAAAAGTTAGAATGCATTTTCTCATTCAAGGGAATGACGTTTTTGACTTTTACTATATAGAATGTCTGACATTTTTCATAAAGGCATTGCTCCTTAAAATGATTGCGCTGTCTGCCATCTCCCATAAGGTAAAATACTAACTATGCATAAGTACCCTATGCAACACCAAAAATACTGAAGTATCCTTTTAAGCCTACAAGTCTAGTACACTCAATACCAGTATGTTTACAGATAACTTACCCAAGTCATCTTCCACGTCAATGCGATCCAGAGGAGGATCAGCTGCCAACAGGAGTTCTTCAAGCTCACCGATGTTGGGAAGCTTTCTGCATTGTTGGATGATCTTTTTCTTGAATGTGCCTGGCCATCGCTCCAGAAACTTGTCGGACACACCCTCACCGAACATCAGAACGAAATCCTGTTCAACCTGGATTGGGGCAGTGGGAGAGAATTTGAGGACCTCATATGTGCTAGTTGTTTGACTATGAAACACAATTTATTTGTTATACTCCTGTCAACAGAAATAATGGAAAATTACCAAGCCTTTGACGTCTTTGAAACGTGGAAAGACAGATAGTATGTTGCTTGACTGCTGGGGGTCGAGGAGCATGTTGCGGCGATGGACAAATGTCAGCTTCATCTTCTTCTTGACCAAGTCCTCGTCAGCTGAATGTCAGTGAAATCAGTGACATTGCTTCCTGGCACTCATCTACACTTAGGGATGCCTCAGGAAAAAATTGGGTCTCTCTTCTGACCGTTGGTCCTCCAGACATGTCTTTACCGGATGATCCTTCCGCTGATTCTATGTATGTTTAAACAAATGGAAAAATATGTATCTTGAGAAATAATGTACAAAGAGGCAATAACTCATCTTGTGATTGTTTCCGTTTACACATTTAGCCAGTTATTAAAGGTTTACCTCCAAATGATGATCGTCTGTCTTTAGCAGCAGATCTTTGAATGGTTTTAATCCTCCAAGCCAAGTACCCAGTGCCACTCTCCCCATCATAGTAATGCTCCTTGGCAGAGGAAAGGATAACAAAAATACAATTAATAAAAGCTGGTAGGATTTCAACTTTAATACACTATTTTCCATTGCAAAAACTATTACTCTACGCAACTCACATAGCCATTCTTAGCTTATGGGTCACTGAGGTAGGGGAATAATGTCACAATTCCTCTGGCGTACTTTTCTTTCAAATGCCTGGGAGGTGATGTTCTACAAAAAGAAGAAGATTTGTCACTCATATTCCCTAGGTTCAACTTTAACCCTGAAAGCTAGATAAAGGACATAAGGTCTGACTAAAAACAATCCTCAAATTACCCATTCTTCTCGGTCAAGTCAGCTGCCAGTATGTTGACCATTTTCCTCCTGGTTTCGTCCACCAAAGACTTGGTTCGATTGTATTCTTGTAGTATACGTTCCCCTCCAGATTTTGTGGAAAGGATGGACTCCACCAACTTAAAATACAATGCAAAACAATTCAGCAATATTGGAAAATATATAGACTTGAATTCAAAGTTAAATCTTAATGCTTTTAGCTTTAATTAAATAACATCATTACTTCTAGTATTGAACCCATGTAATATACAACCTCCATTTGTGCCAATCTGAACTAAACTCTAAAAAATATTCAATAACAGACCACACTGTTTCACAAGAAAGAATTGAAGTTTGTGTTTCAACTCTTACTTGTTTAGCTTCTGTATCAACCCTCTGGCGTTTTCTGGAAGGGCTCTCTGTAAGGATAATTGTATCCTGCGAGTCAGACGAATCGAGTGATGATGGTGGGGACGCCTCAGAAGAGGATGCCACTGTGTGGACAGGTTCTAACCATGATTGGAGAAGCAGAATAAATAAAGAAAATGACACACTTCTTCATAGAGCCTTACCATATCTAATCAATAATATAAGCTTCACATTACAAATCCATAACTTGTGAATTAAATATAGATGAATGTTTTACTGAAACAGACCTGTGTCATACTTGATGGTTAGTACCCCTGTTGAAGGATCCTTTAGTATGTCCTCAAACACATCTTCATCCAATTCAGTGCCTGAACTGTCAACCACTTTCACACCTTCCGTTACTGGAGGAACACCAAACTTTGCAAAAGCTAGGAAACAAAAATAAAAGCTTATGTAAAGAGAAAGGGTAATTTCAAATCAATCTACTATTCACTTTCACAAAATCTGTAACACCTTCAGGTGAAATAAAAAAACGTAATTGCTAAAATGTAGCATCCTAACTGCAGAGTAATTTGTGCATCCAAAGCCATGTGGATATAAATTTAAGTGACTTAAAGCTGATCACAAATATTGATTACTTCAAAAGCTTACCTGCAATCAGAAACTCTGACAGAGTCGGCTCCAGTATTCTGACAAATTTTTGGCAATCACCGAGTTTCACCTTCACTAACATTCTCCCTGCAAAAAAAAACATTTCCCAATTAATGTCTCAGGCTTATTATTACAATCAAAATGCATAACCGGGTGCAATTTTTGACACACACACACGCACACACTGTTAATAAGATCCATAATATATTTCAGCATCATTGCAAAGTTTAGTTGTTAAACTGTATATTTTAGTGCAACCTGAAATGTATTATAGCATACCCGTGTGACAAATGCACAAAAATGTATATAAATTATAATAATAAATATAATAATATGCATTCATACAGAACTACTGTTTACTTTTTGGTAACCAAGTATCCTTCACCGCAAATACCCATGCCATGCAAAGCAAACGGCTTGAAAATCGTTTGAAAATTCAGCAAGTAATGATGATTTAGATTATTGATAAAATGTCTGCCTCCACCGATGGCAATCCCGTGACAAAGTGACAGGCAGACGCAGCGGCGTTGCACTTGGATGTGCTATTCCCGATGGCGGACAAAGCAAAACGGTGGACTTTGGCGCGCGTGTAATGTGAGCACCAGACAGTGACCATAAACTGAAGACAAGCACCGTGTCTGAAAACGGGAGAGTGTCTATGTTCCCCGGGTCCTATGTTCCCCGGGTCCTATGTTCCCCGGAACCCTTTTTTTTAAAAAAGGGTTCTATGTTCCCCGGTTACTTTTTCCACCATTACTGCCAAATTCCGGCCGAGATAACTACCATTTCATGTCTTTACCTTTTGTGGAAGAGTGAGAGACGTCGGAGAACCTGACGCAGTCTATTTGTACGCCGGTAATCAAACCCCGAGAAGCCCAATCCCTACGAGAGCTTCCCGCGGCCATCCGGAGGCGAACAGAGCTTTTGGCCGTGATATTATTATACTATTATATAAAGAGCTCCGGGAGTCGAAAACGGCAACGATCACTTTCTCTTCCATGCTGCAGTTTACCCCGGACTGCACTGCACTGAGTTGGCTGGTTGAACGCTGATTGGCTGTTACGTTACATATGTCACTCAGTGGCCACGCTGTTGAACGCCGATTGGCTGTCATCACGCGAATGTCGCGTCAAAGTTTAAATATTTTTGAAGATTGATAGATTGCGGTGAAAATAGGACCCTTTTCCCAGAAAAGAGTCCTATGTTCCCCGCTTTTCCCAAAAAGGGTCCTATGCTCCCCGGTATGTATGGCTACAGGGGAACATAGGACCCTTTTTGGGAAAAACGGGGAACATATGACCCGGGGAACATAGGGATGTTCCCGCTGAAAACCACGTTCTTTGACCTCCAATACGCCTGTTTCAAACTGTCTCGTAACTGCACCGAAATCACGTTTAAAACTGCCAGGCATCAGAAAGAGAATATCTACAATTTAAGCGGAGTTGAAAGTAATTAACAGTAACTTTATTTGGATAACGTTCACAGTAAATTGTAAATCCGAAATTAATTTACTAGGGTTAGGGTAATATTAGAGTGGCTAGGCTAGTAAGGCTACACAATTGTATTGCCCGCGCAATTTGGTCCACTCCTAACATATGCAGTCTTCCCATTTTACCTACAGGAGTCTAAAATTATTACAGGATAACCACCAATGCACTTTTTATAAACCTTCATAACGTGAAAGTAACCTCTTGCTGACTAAATCCTGTTTATGGTAGCATGTTAGCCGAAATGAAGAAGCTAGGTACTGCTTATTTGTTCAGCTAGCCACAACTGGATTTTCTATTTCTACAGTACACAACTAACTGCAGTACACGGTAAATGACAACAAGGCAGTTTAAAAACATTAGTCATGTAGATATGCTAAACATTTGGTAAAATGAAAGAAGAGGAGAAACTTACCAGACTTCTTCGACGACGAAAGCAGTTGAAAATGGCGGAGTGCAGGCTCAGTCGGTGCAGTTTTGAAATGAGAAAGGGGTGGGCGGAGCTTTATAGAGTACTTTCTACACCCCGTGTTTTAACTACCGAAATTGACACCAACACTAGGGGGCATTCTACTCAAGCTGTTGTTATATTAACTCAGATAGAGTTAATGGAGTTTGACACTGCATATTTAACACTGGGGAATTTACTGTGAACGATGAACCCGCAGACGCTTCCAGGCAGTCGTGAACCTGCTTCGGTTCTGCGGCAGGTTTTAGCGAGCGGACCAATCACAGCCCTCGCTGGTCAGGCCCCGGCGCGGGGGGTTGGCGGCGGCCGTCCCCCTGGGGGGCCCCAACACCAGCGAGCTCTGCATGTGGTCCGAGTCCCACCATCACCTGGACGGCATCCCCGGAACCCCCACCACCTGGAGAGGGTCCCGGGGGGCAGCTCAGGTCTGTGCACACACTCACACTGCAACATGTTTGCACACACACAAGCCAACACACACATTACAACATGTTCGCATGCACGCACACGAATGCACACACACACACAAACACGCACACACGAATGCACGCACACGAATGCACACACACACACACACACACACACACACACACACACACACACACACACATTACAACATGTTAGCGCACACACACAAAAATGCTTGAACAGACACAGATACACACACAAATACACACACTCATTCACTCACTCACTCTAAAGTCTTGACACACACTAAAGCCTACTCTGGACACACACACAAACACACACTCTGAAGCCTACTTGACACACACACACACACACACACACACACACACACACACACACACACACACACACACACACACCCACACACTAAAGCCTACTCTTGAAACACACATACACACTCTAAAGCCTACTTGACAAACACACACACACACACACACATACACTCTAAACCCTACTCTTGACACACACACACACACTAAAGCGTACCCCCCTGAAGGGATCCTGCACATGCGTGACCCGGGGATGGAGGCAGCCTGGGCGCTCCTCGACCACTGTTACATGCAGCAGAGATGAAGTCTCCAGTAAGAAGCAGCCCTCCCCTGCGGTGAGTGTCCCCCGTCAGGGGCAGAAGGCAGCCCGCTGTGGGCCGGGCCGTGATCGGGGCGGCCTCGGACCTCGGAGGCAGTATTCGTATGGCCTGTTTCTTCAAAGGCCGTGAAACGACTAAAGGTAAGGGCGCACACACACACACACACACACACACACACACACACACATGCTGTGTGTGTGTGTGTGTGGAAGCTGATTTCATACATCTCCCCCCCCTTATGGGATGTTAAAGTGGCCTTTAAACGGAGCCGGAAACTAAAAGGCACACTCTTTAAATGTCTTGCACACACACAGTCATAAACACATGCTAACTAACGTACATGCATGCACGCACACACAAAGAAGCACACACATTTGTTAGATTATTTACACTGCAGTTTCTCTGACTGGACTTTGAAAGGATAACATCATTATGACATAATCAATGCTGAATGTGTACAATGTCAATGTGTCTATGAGCTCAGCTAATACTCATAATGCAGATCCTAATCCCCTTTTTAAAGTGTACGAATATTAAGGTGGCACCGAACCAAAACATCTACCCACCCGACCTTTGACCCAAAATGTCCACCATCATCCTCCTTAATCAAGTAAAATAAGAATATATATATATATATATATTAGGGATGGGCGTGAGGAATCGATTACTCGAGTACTCCTCGTTACAAATGAACTCGGTTGGTGGACAGGCAAACTCGAGTTTGCATGTACACACACAAACAAAGTTTTCTGAAGCAAATGTATCAATTTTCTGTCGGCGCCACTAACGCATGACGTGGGCACAAAGAAAATTAAATGCATCCATTTCCATGGCGCGTTCCGTGCCATGTGCAGGCACGCCAGAATTCAAAAAGTTAAGAGATGGCGGTTAAAGCAAACCGCAGCGAAGAATTGAAATACTTTAAAGAAATAGGAGATCATAAGGTGAAATGTAAAATATGCCAAGCGAAATCGAGCTACCAGAAAGTACTATGCGGCAATATGCTCCTGAAACACAACGGTGAGTTCGGGAAAGCAGACCCGCAGCAACGGTGAAAGTGAAAGTGTGTTGGCTATTTTCACCGCCGCAAGACGCAGCTGTAATCCCGTGCGTGTAGAGAAGATCACAACGCTGAGTATTTCCATAGTCCATTTGCTGCCGTTTTATTTGCAGCATTAAGCATTTATTTGCAATGGTAAGGCTACTTGTTTCGTTTTTTTTAAACTGTTACAGGCCTTGGTTCGACGTGATTTAAATTGTGAGACGCATATTTATTTTTGTAAGGAAAATGTGTTTTGAACGTTTGCAAAAATAAATAATGAATACTCTGATAACTCTGACTGTTTTGATGGAGAATAAGCATTACATGTTTGGTTGGTAATATTGCCGTTCATCATCAGGCCTATTCCTGCTGCAGATGCGTTGCATTCTAAAAATAGATTTGATTTAACGAGTACTCGATTGATCCTCGAGGAATTTCTTCGATCACTCGAGTTTGGAATTTACTACTCGTGCCCATCCCTAATATATATATACCCACTAAGAGATGTCCACTTCTTACTTTTATTTTATTTTTATTGTATTTTATTTATTTATTTATTTATTTATTTATATATTTATTTATTTATAATCTTATCTTATCTTCTATGCTTGTAGGGTTCGCTTGTAGGGTATTTATAATTATATTTCTATTGTATGGAGCACCTGGAACAACAATTTCCCCCTGGGGATCAATAAAGTATTTCTGATTCTGATTTTGATTTGTATCTATATATATATATATATATATATATATATATATATATATATGTATATATATATTGTGGCATCCCGCCCCGTAAGCCTCGGCCCGGACCAGCCCGAGGGTTGGTCCTGGACGGCGTGTTCCGCCGTCACCCACCAGACGGCGACCGAGAGCAGCCCTTTCGCCTCCCCAATCAGCGTGATTGGGGGACACCTGGCCGAAAGCCAGGGAGACTCTTTAAAAGGAGCAGGTGGACTGACAGCACGGCACGCACGGGAGAGCTAGGAAGAAGGAAGCGCTCGGGTCCACGAGCAGCTAGAGGCCCTCGGAGGCCCTAGAGACCGTGTCTCCTTCGTTGGATTTAAGTTGCGTATAATAAATGCCTTGAATGGCTTTAACCTTGGATAAACGCGTTGTTTGTACCGGTAACCCGGCTCATTCAAGGAGCAGGTTGCCACAATATGTATATATATATATGTATATATATATATACACATATATATATATACATATATATGTATATTATTATTATTAATAACAATATTATATTAATACGATCTTCCACTGCACCCACTGTTATTATTTGGTATTTTTTGTTATATGCCCCGTGCCCCCCTTCCCTGTCATCCTTTTATTTACTTATTCCTCATCCCCCACTCACCTGCTGCCCCTCTTCCTTTAATATATCTTTAATGCATTAACCCTGTTTAAACAAACACAATATTTACCTTTATTGTTCGGCGTCACTTTGCACCCCCTGTTGGTGACCCAGATTAACGCCAGCGCCACGGCTTTCCATGCTCCATCTCCTGGATGTTTGGTGGTATTGCAACGTTAAAGTACAATAACATCAAAACGTTTTTATAACGATCTAATTCGACCTTATTATCGGCCCCACTTGTAATTATATTTTCATTCACCCTCCCAGCTCCCCATTGCCCTTTCCCTCGACTCCTCCCTTCATCCAGGCCCTTGCTTTTATTTGATTTCATTAGTTTTCATCCTTTATCCATGTCCGGTGTCCCCCATTCCATTATTGTTTGCGTCACTTTGCACCCCTTGTCGGTGACCCAGACTAACACCAACGCCACGGCTTTCCATGCTCCATCTCCTGTTTGTTTGATGGTATTGCAATGGAAAAATACAACATTATCAAAACGGTTTTATAACGGTCTAATTTGACCTAATTACCGTCCCCACTTGTAATTACAATTTGATTCACCCTCCCGACTCCCCTTTGACCTTTCCCTCGGCTCCTTCTTCCATCCAGGCCCATATTTTTATTTATTTTTATCCTTTATCAGTGTCCCGTGCCCCCCATTCCATGCCTCCTTCTCACTTATCCCCTTTCCCCCACTTACCTGCTGCTCCCTCTTCTTTTATGTTTATATGCATTTTTTCAAATGCATATATACATGTAAAAATCAATTTTTTTAATTTATGAACCCGCATCACGGTTGCATTAATGTACAGTTTGCCTTTTATGTTTTTGTATATTTTTTTACCCTTGGATTGTATCACCTTGACCCCCACACTGCAATAATTCGATACAACGGTATTATTTTATTGTGTTTTTAATTATTTCTATTACGGCCGTCATCTCTGCTTCCTTAACGCCACCCGGTTTAAGGCGACTTAGCAGCCCCTGCTGGCGGCTCCGGTTGGTGCAGACACCACGATCCTCCGGGCTCCACCTGCTGGTGAACTGGAGAAACACAGCAAAAGTGATATAATGTTGCATTCCTTCAGCATTACTTTTGAAATTCGACCCCCTGATTGGCCCAAATTCAAACTTTAAAGTTGTTTACCCTCCTGACCTCTCATTGGCTCTTCACCTGACCCCCCCATTGGCTTTTCATGTTTCAATTTGAAATTGTTTTGATGCCCTGGCCCCCTATTGGATGTCTCTGCCCCAGACCTCAAGTCCCCCCTCCCTCCTACATGTCTGGATAAAAGTATTTGTTTTCGGTGTCTCTCATTTGTGCTCTGTAACCACGGCTTTTCTGGATTCTCCATTATACGGTCTGTTTCTATGCTATCTATTTGTACCTGATGAAGTCATTGTATTGACGAAACGTAGTACTATGCCCACAGCAGCCTAATTTCCAAATAAATCGGATATTGGCTGGATCGCACTGGTCTCATTACCTTACAGTTCAGTTTAGTTTATTTCAGTATAGCTTAGATACTTTCCGTTTTGATTCGAATTCGAACTATTCGAAAAGAAACATGCAACCGAACCACCTTCAAGATGACGGTGAGTGGACCCTGGTCCAACGGGGACGTCGCAGGCGGACTCCTCGGGACCCCCACTACCCCCCACCGCTGATGGATTTCTCCGCGTGGGCTGCACCTGCTCCGGAGGCCCGCTTCCATCACTTCGACCACGGACACGAACGTCTCTGGGCCCCACGCCACCCGTCTCCCAGACGTTGGGAGCAACACGCGAGGCCCGTCAGGGACTGGTCTCCCTACGGGCCTACCCGTCACCACCAGGAGGGTTGGTCCGAGGCCCACGGACCGGCCTACTCGCCTCCACGCCAACCGGCCTACCCACCTCCTCGCAGACCGGCCTACTCGCCTCCTCGCCGTGAGGCGCAGGAGCCTCTCCATCGCCGCGCTCCTGAGACGCGTCGGGCTCCACGCCATCCCGCCCGAGCTCCGAGCCCCCCCGCCGGACCCCGCAGGGCACGACCGCAGGTGAGACCTCCACCTCCGCGTCCCGACCCACGACCCCGCGACCGGCCCCGACCTCCGGTCACCACCGCGGCGCGCACTGGGTCTGCGCGTCCGCCTCCACCCAGGCAGGCGCCGCGTGCCCCGGCTGCTCAGCTCTCTGACGACCCGGACTCCTGGCGGCCCTGAAGGCCTCTCACCACCTCGCCAACGCCGAGGGCCCGGAGCCCCTTCCCGTCGTCGCCAGGCTAGCTGAGTCCCTGAGGGTCTCCATTCGCCCTGCTGTCCCCAACGCCGCGACCGCGCAGCTGATTGACGGTGACACGCGCAACTGGCGGTACACCAGCATGCTGCTGCTCCGGGACCACTACAAGGCTGCGGTGGACGAGAAGGTGGGGGCTCTCCTCCTCCTTCCAGACCCCATCTGGCGCCCGAACTTCACCGTGGCCCTGGCCTGGGCTCAATGCCACTTCGGCCAACGCCTGCGCCCGGAGACGGTGAGCGCGCTGCGCTCTCGCCTCAGAGAGGTTCTGGACGTTCCGGTCCCTCTGGTCCAGCTGTTCCTGCAACCCGCCCCTGGAGCCGTGCTGCCACGCTTCACCCTACCTGCTGGACCACCGCCTCCTGCCCCCGGCCTCCGGTCCCCTGGACCCGGTCCGGAGGCCCTTGACGTGGGGGTAGGACCTGCTGAACGGCGCTCCCCGGCCAGGCTGCCGTCGCCTACCTTTTCGCTGGCCTTCTCCTCCTCTCCTTCTTCTCCGCCCCTGTGCCCCCCTCATCCCCCCCGCCTCCTCTTCCTCTCCCGTTCCCCTTACCCCCTCTCCTCCACGGCCTGCAGCCCCGGGACTTCTCCAGAGCACCACACCGTTGGCTCAAAGGACCAGGCTCGCGTCCAGCCGCCTCCGCCGACGAGTCGCAGCCATGCCCGCTCCCGGACCTTCCTCTTCTCCTCTTCCTCCCCCCCCTCCTCCTCCTCCACCGCCCTCCGGCTCGACACCCCCGCATGGGTTAGCCCGGGCCGACGCGGAGAGAAACGACGTGCTAGAAGCCAACCCCTTCTGGTCTGCCGCCCAACGGCGCAGGTCGGAGAGGATTTGGATTGACAGGCTGGGGACCATGCAAACCCTTGGTTTGAACGTTGGGGTGGGTCGGGGACCCCTGGGGAGCCGCCTGATGATGGCCCGTGCCAGCGACGGCACCGTGGCGTCGTTAATTGCTGACTGTCCTAACCCTAACCCTCTCCCTCACCTGACCCTAACCCTAACCCCGACCCTCTCCCGGTCCTAAACCTAACCCTTCCCACCCCTGACCCTAACCCCAACCCCCTCCCTTACCTAGCCCTTACCCTGACCCCGCCCCCTGGCCCTAAACCTAACCTCTCCCACCCCTGACCCTAACCCCAACCTCTCCCTTCCCTACCCCCCAAAGGCCCCCTTACATGACCTCCACCCCAGCCCCCGGCCCCCCACAAAGGATTCCCCTTTCTTATTTTTCTTACCATGTGTTTGTGTTTATTCTGCCCCCCTGCCCCAGCCCCCCTTCGTCCCCCTATTTTTTATTTTTCATACATTCCTATTTACAAACAATATTACTTTTAATATGGTTTCCAAATGCACCCTGTGTAATTATTCTATTGATGTCCTGTGCCCCCCCCCTTCCCTGCCATTCTTATTTATTCAAGCGATCACGTTACCACATCACTCCTTATAAGTGCTTTAATGTACTCTTCAAACCTCGACAGTACATTGATTTGACCCACTGTTTTAATAGGAACGCATGGTTTTGGTCTATTTGGCGACACCTGCTGACCACGGGGAACGAAAACACTCTGCGGCCATTTTGGTCCGAACTCTTTTAAGTTTTTCGGCTCAATTTGTAGCTTTTTGTGTTTTGTTCTCCGCTGGAGAACAAATAGTTCTACTTTTACTATTTATCGTCACACATTTGGATTTTTGTGACCCCTAATACCGCTCTTATTTAATGTTTTGTTTACGTTTCTGCCCACGCAGGCCGCCATCTTGGATCTCCAACATTAATATGGTTTGGAGTCACTTAGCACCCCCTGTTGGTGACCCAAATTCATTATAGCACCATGGTTCTCCATGCTCCATCTCCTGGATGTTTGATGGTAGTACAACGTACAAAAATAACATTGTTTACACGCTATGTTTTTTTGCGGTTTAATTCAACCTTACGATCGCCCCCCCTACTTTCACCAATTTATTCATTTACCCTCCCGGCTCCCCATTGACCCTTCCTGCGTCTTCCCCCTTTATCTAGGCCCTCAATTTAATTTATTTTATTCGTTTTTTATCGTTCTCCACCATCCCGTGTCCCCCAGTCCCCTCTCATTCATCTCCCATCCCCTACTCACCTGCTGCTTCCTCTTCCCTATTGTATATATGTAATTTAAAATGTATATTTAATGCAAATAAGGATGCTTCTAATGTTTGAACCGTATTTACGGTCACATTATTACACATTTTATTATTCGGGGCACGTTCGATCTTTTATGTTTTTATTCTTTTCTGTTATTTGTTATTTGTCCTCCACTGCAATAATTTAATGCAACGGGGTCATTTGATTATGTTTTTATTAAATTCTGTCGCTAGCTGTCAGTCCAACACCACCCGGTTTAGGGACAATCAGCGACCACTGCTGGCGGCTCCGGAAGGTGCAGGCACCATGGTCCTCCTCACTCCACCTGCTGGTGACAAAATTATGCTACATTGTTGCATTATTGCACAATTACATTTGAAAATTCAACCTCCCTATTGTGTGTGTGTGTGTGTGTGTGTGTGTGTGTGTGTGTGTGTGTGTGTGTGTGTGTGTGTGTGTGTGTGTGTGTGTGTGTGTGTGTGTGTGTGTGTGTGTGGTGGAGGTGTTGAATGGTTGAAGAGCCTTTGGTGCTCAACACACCACCATGTTGAGTCAAACAGCACTATGTTAGACGCTGGGGGGGCCATGACGGGGGTTACATCTTGACACGCTAAGACTGTGTGTGTGTGTACGCGCGTGTTATTGTGTGTGTGTGTTTATGTAAGTACGTGTGTGTGTGTATGTGTGTGTTTGGTGTGTGTGTGTGTGTGCGTGCGTGCGTGCGTGCGTGCGTGCGTGCGTGCGTGTGTGAGAGAGAGAGAGAGAGAGACAGAGACAGAGACAGAGAGAGGGAGGCCTGAGAGAGTGGGGCCCTCACCTCCAGGGCCGGTGAGGGCCCCAGGGGAACCCAGAGGGAGCAGGGCCCCGCGGGGGCCGGTGAGGTTGTTGTGGGGGTCCTGGCGGCCGGCTCTAACAGGCTGTCCCTGTGGTTGAGGCCCAGAGAGAGCCGCAATCTTGGTGTGGATCTTGGATGTTTATCTCAGACCTGTGTGACGTGTTGCTATTTGGCACCGGGATAACTCTCCATGTGGACGTCTGTGTGTGTGTGGGGAGGGACCCGACTCAGGGTTGAGTCACCGATGATCACTACGGGCTGGATGGATCAAATAGTCCAATCCCTAACTTTATGCCCGTAGGATCGTGTCTGGTCCTTTTGAACATCGTCTTGTTCGGTCGGGCTTGGGGTCGGTGGTTCCACTCGGCCGTCGGCGCTCGGGAGTGACGGTGAGGTGACTTAACGAGACCGAATTAAGGACGCGGTGGAGTCTAAGCTGCACAGTGCGCTGTGAGGGTGTGCTCGTGGACTGGACGGACAGCGGAGGAGACTTGGTGTTATTAGAGGAGGCTTCAGATTGGGATTGCATGATGTAGTCAGGGTCCGGGGCCCCGGACCCCGGGGAGCTTACAGTCCCAGGATGTGTTGTGCTGTGTTTGGTGTCCAGTGTATGTTGTCAGGTTGAATGGTGAAGGTGTCGTGGGGAGTTTCTAGTAGGGGACTGAGATCAGTGACTAGCTGTTGAGTGGCGTAGGTTGGGAGTGGGAGTGGTTGGATGCAAGTGTGTGGATGGAGTGAGGGGGAACTCTGGAGAGAGGGTGGTGTATGGTGGTGTGTTGGTTGTTGCTCGGTCCTCTGAGACGGAGGTTCATCTGGTGAGAGGATTTCTGACTGACGTGGGCCTGAATAGAGTGATCTAGGGTGTGTGTGGGTGCTGGTTGGGGAGGCAGAGGGAGGGGGGGGGGGGGGATCTGTGTGGCTGAGTGTGGGCTGTGGAGGTGTCGGTGAGGGGAAGGTCCAGGCTCGAGGTGGGGTGGTATGGGGACTGGTCGGTATGGGGGAGGGGGGGAGTAGGTTGAGGGGGTGTGGGTTGGTGATGAGTGGTGAGTGAGGGGCGGACGGTGTATGGAGTAGTGTGTGTTCTAGTTGATGTAAGGTGGTGGGTAATAGTCTGTGGCCCAATCTCTTGTGTGCCCGGTTGGTCGCGATCTTAAGTGAGAGTGTGTTGGTGGGCTGGGGTGTTTGTGTGAGTTGGTCTATTGTGTGTGTGTAGTGTTCTTTTAGGATCAACGTGTCATTGTGCATCCAGGTGTTGGTGTTGTCATTATTTCTTTGTGATGTGGTGTCTGTGGGTGATGGGTTTGATGAAGTGGGATCATTTGTGGACCTGTCGTAACATCCCCCTGGGGAGTTCCCGGGAGGACACCGCTCTGTCCGCTGTGTCCCTGTGGTGCAGGGCCTGGAGTATTTTAAAATATACTTTTTCTTTTCCACGGGTTGGGCCATCTGGTGCAATGTACCGGGTGTGTGTTGGTGGTGGTGGGAGGAGTGGACGGTGGAGGGTGGAGGTGGTCTTTGTGGTCTGAGTGGTTGTGTGTGTGGGTGTGTTGGTGTGGTTCTGGTGTGTTCTGTGGTTTGATATGTGTGTGTGGGTCTATTGTGGTGATGGTGGGTGTGTGGGGGTCTATACAGAAGGCTGGGGGGGTCTATAACGGGATGTAGGTGTGGGAGGTAGCGTGCGTCTGTTGTGTGCGTGGTAGTGTGGCTGTGTGGTGTTGGTGCGATTGGTGTAGGTAGGCCTCCAGGGTGAATACACTTCAATAAAGATAGATCTATTTCAGAAGGGTGAAGCTGTGAAGGGGCTCTGACCTGCTGACGGTGACGGTGGTGGTCCCGTGGTGGGTAGCCGGAGAGGGTGGTGGTCCCGTGGTGGGTAGAGGCGACGGCAGGACGGTCCCTGGTAACTGCTGACGGTGACACAGCCAACGGGCCCATAGAAACACACTTCTATTGGAAAGGATGAAAAGTACATCAGAGTAAATAAAAGGGGGGATCTGAGGACCCCGCCCGCACACACACGCATAGAAGTATATGCATATATATGTATATATGTATATATATATATATATATATATATAAACATATGTGTTCTGTTACATATATGTTTTCTCCCGTGTAATTCAGTCTTTTATGTTTATTGAAGTTCCTGTGATGCCATCTACTGGCGAACTTTGGTATTTTCCTGGAATACGTTCTGATATGCATGCCTTGCACTCCATTACACTACATTCACTTGATCGGAAAGCATGGTCCTCACACTCGTCTTCATAATTGCGTCTCCACTGGTTTCAAGTTGGCCTTTGAAAGCATCGTTGGTACGTTATCTGTATTGATATGTTAAGGGGGTTTGATGTATAATGAGATTAAGGGAATTTTGTAAACAAATTCGATGGATGGATATTCTTACGTTAGCAAGCAAACTAGTAGCTAAGCTAATTTTACAGCATTCTGTTATTCTCATACTGAAATGCTGTGCTTCCATTCCTCAGTTTTACCCTACTTCACCTCACCATAAAGAGTGAACTGCAACTTTTCGTCTGCGTGGTTTGATGGAGAGGAGTTTATACCATCTGTCAACCCTGGCAAGGTGCTGGGGGTAGAGGGCAAAACAAGAGAGACACACACACACACACACACACACACACACACACACACACACACACACACGCATCCAGACCCATCCATACACATCCTCTCATTAATACTGAATCATGCGCATTTATGCAAAATATAGGAACAAAAAGGAGCACACTGCAATCTCAGTAGAAGTCATGGGTGAAAAATAAAGGAACCCCAAAATTGCACACACACATATACATATATATATAAAAAACATGGTAAAAGCATAAAACATGGTGAAATTATGGAAGAAGTATTAAAAACACACAGGGTAAAGATAATTGCTGGCGGATAGGTGCAAAATAGATTAAATTAATTAATAAATAGGAATATAAATAAAGATAAATAAGACATAGTAAAACCATTCACACATCCATACCATCCTTCCACATAAAAGAAGCCTCCAATGAATAAGAGGGTAAGGGTTAGGGTTATGGGTAGCATAACCCTAACCCCCGTCCCCGGAGCCCAATGGACGCTGTCCTGGGTCGTCTGGAGTTTAAGGAGAGACCGTTGTTTAAGGTGACCGCATCGGGGGTCCACCTCCTCTATGCTGTCTCTCACAAAGCTGCTGGAGGCCTCAGTGCAGTGGATCTGGTGAACGGATAGCTCGATGGAAACAGTGAGGAGAGGAATGACGAGACGGGCCTGAGGGACTTTAGCTCTGGCTGTTCCAACGAGTCGTCGATGTCTTTGATAACGGTAACGGCTGTTTGTTCCCTAAGACCGTTGTTTATGTCTACCTAAAAACCACCGGTCTGATGCCAGGCCTGGGGGAGGGGGATCTAAGCAGGACCGCAGTGAGGTGTCTGAGGGTCGCTCCCGGGAAACTGTGGGCCTGAACCTCCGACCGTTTAAATGTGGGGGTGGGGGCGATGTTAGAATCCCCCATAATGATAAGAGGCTTCCTAATGGCCAGAGCCCACAGGGAGGCTTTCCCGTTAGGATAGGGGGGTACCAATGGTTCGGTGGGGGGGGGGGGGGAGTCCGGGGTTGATCTTCATTTGATGGTCTAGAACAAAAGGAAGGAGGTGGAGAGGGGGGGAGAGGAGGGGGGGGGGGGGGGGGGGAGAGGCTGGGGTCAGTGGGGACCATTGGACTATGTCAGGTGAGCTAGGGATCAATACACGTTGGGTAATGGTTCTGCTGGGGGCGTGGTCGAGGGCAGACATCCTGATATGGGTGAGTTACTATAAATGGGTTGGTGAGGACTGAGGTCCGCTGTGGTGGGTGGTGTTGGTGGAGGACCAGCAGTGGGTGTAGTCTAGTTGATATCTAGTGGTCTAGTGCAGCCTTTCTCAAACTTTTTTCAGCCAGGGCAACTTTCAAAAGTGCATAAAATCTCAAGGCACCCCAGTGTAAAATATGATTAAAAACGACACTGCATAGCCTAAACGTAAATGCAAATGTCCTGTTTATTTAGACAGGACAGTAATGAACAGAGCATAATACAACTGTAAATATTAATAATAATAACAACTTCATAGCAACTTTATAGCACCTTTAAAAACACAGGTTTACAAAGTGCTTCACAAAACAATAAATCAGAGACACAAATGCCATAAAACCATAAGAGGTGGACCGCCCAAGCTATACAGCAACACAGGCAATACAAGAACCCAACAAATTGAGACCAGGAGAACTCAAATGAAGTGCAGAGATAGCAGGAATGTTTTTCCATCATAGTGCTTGTTTCCATCCGTGCCATACGCGCACGCACACACACCCACCCACCCACCCACCCACCCACCCACCCACCCACACACACACACACACACACACACACACACACTGTATTCAATGACATGTCTGTGGATATTGAATGCCGTGTGTAATTTTATTACGCACGGCATTCTTTCGTACATATGTAAGAAAGAATGTATTTATGTATTCAATATATTCATATATGTCATACATGAAATGTCAGATTTCTTTTTTTTTTTAATTAAATGTCAGACTACGTAATTTTTTGGCGGCACCCCTGACACAGTCACGGGGCACCCCAGGGTGCCGCGGCACCCACTTTGAGAAAGGCTGGTCTAGTGGACACTATTAACTAGGGATGGCAGTGTGACACTGAAGCTTCGGTACGTGCTTCAAACCCTTATCTACAACTCCCAAGAAGCACTGCTTCGAAGCTTGCTTCAGAGCAAAAAAAAGTCACGTGACATGTGACGTCCGAAGCAGCAACTGGTTCGTTGCCTGAATGAATCACTCGACTGGTCCGCGGCTCGGTGGAGAAGCTTTGAGCAAAAAAAAGAAACCGACTCAATCCATAAGGCAGCCTACCTCAATACAAATCTTGTGTCTAACCCCATCCCACATAATCACCCCCTAGAGTTACTCAAGCACACCCAACCAACCTTGCCCGAAGCCAGCTGGTCACCGCCTAATTATTTAATGGAAAAAAAAACACAATCGATGCTATAATCGTTTACGGGAGTTGTGCATACTAAGGTATGTAATAGAACAACGTAAAGTATCGATTAGAGTAGGCTAAGGGATAACACACTGACTGTGGAGTGGAGGACCCGGGTTCGAATCCCATTCCTGGGGGGAAAGTTTTTATATGCTGTTTCAATTATATCCTAGCCTACATCAGTTAGCCTATCTGGACAGAAGGCTAGGCATATCCCTTTAAGAACAATTTAGACATCTGTATTTAGATCAATCTTTATTCGTGAAAAGATCATGCTATTAAGTATTTGGGTTTGTGTGTTTGTGCGTCAAATAGTTTTCAAAGCAGGGATACGTTGAATCCACTGCAGCCTCGAACTTCGCCAGCAGAGGTCACTGTCACTGAAGCTTCGAGTAATGAACCCATTTTCGAAACATTGGCTCAACTGGTTCAATGCTTTATAAAAGCTTAATTTGCCAGTACTATTAACGCATTCATCAACTCGCATGCAACATGTTCCCTACTGATTCGAAACTATTATTGAATTAGCCCTGAATATAATTTTTGGGTAAAAAAATATATATATATAATAAGTAGCCTAGTCTAGATAGTCCTCCTGGCAAGAAAATAAACAGTTTAAAAACATAACCTGTTTACCACCTCAAGTGAATTAACTCATCCTATCCCCAGTCAGATGTGTGTGTCTGTGTGTGTATGTGCGTGTGTGTGTGTGTGTGTTTGTGTATGGTCTGTCTCACTTGTATTTATTTTACTCTGAAATAACTTGAAAGCAGCATAGCAGTCAGGTAGCTATTTAAAGCTATAATGAACCGCGTATTTTATTAATTTAGGTAAAGCATTATGAAGAAATTTGCATGCATAATAAAGCATACGAATATATTTTTGAACCTTTACTCTGAAGGAGTGTCTTCTTGAACCTTTACTCTGAAGGAGCGTCTTCCTGCCCTCAGAGGGTTCAGCGTTAGGGTTGAGAGTCAGGGTTTAGAGTCAGGGACAGAGCTGGTCAGGGAGGACTGCTTTAACACAAACCTCTTCACCTGCCTTCTGAATGGTTGGGACATTTTGCAATTATTAATTTGTGAAAATGGTTTCCTCTGCTTTCCTTTGCAAATGTATGCATTAATCTTCTGTCAGGTGTTTTTGTTTAGACTGTATATTAAAATCCTACATTGACTTCTGCATGTTTGGTGCGGTTCATTAATTGTCCTTTTAACTTGGTTAATGTCAAGCTAAACTCCTGCAATACATTTAATCTACATGATGAATGTTATTCGGCAATGTTCACATTATCCATTTTGTAAAAATATAAAACATCCATGTTACTACTAAATTCAAGCCTATTCATGCATTTAACAATGTACATTGTTAAATACATTAATCATTTTTATTAGCCCCGAATATCATTTTTGGGTCAAATAAATAAAATTACAAATATTTAAAAGTAGCCTAGTCTAGATAGTCTATCTGGCAAAAGAATAAACAGTTTAAAAACATAACCTGTTTACCACCTCAAGTGAATTAACCTATCCTATCCCCAGTCAGATCCATGTGTGTGTAAGGTCTGTCTCACTTGTATTAATTTTACTCTGAAATAACTTGAATGGAACTTTAGATGTTTGGGGATGAGCAGCACAGCAGTCAGGCAGCTATGGAAAGCTATAATAAACTGTATTTTGTTTATTTAGGTAAAACCTTATGAAACAATTTGCATGCAAAATAAAGCATAAAAATAATTTTGGCATTTTCATTTTCCGTCTAGGCTAAGCCTACTTAGAAACACCCCTATTTTTTTTAACGTAAAGAAAATAGGCCTATTTAAGTCACTATTTGAGGCGTCAAATTAAATTGGCCAATCGAACAATTACATCACAATCATTTATTTGATATCTATATACACACACTATATATTGTGGCAGACGCCAGGGAGGAGTGAGGGGAGTGGTAGGTCTGGCAACCTGCCGGCTCCACCCCCAGGCCATATATGGACTTCCTCCCTATAGGTGGTGCTGGGGGTTAAGAGGGCTAGCAAACAGACATCTGGGGAGTTGAAGTTGGAGTTGGAAGAGGAGCTGGAGCTAGGGAAGCTAGGGCTAGGAAAGGACAGGCAGGATCTGTGTGATCGCCTGGAAGCACAGAACGCAGAGAGAGAGAGAGGGAGAGAGAGAGAGAGAGAGAGAGAGAGAGAGAGAGAGAGAGAGAGGGAGAGAGAGAGAGAGAGAGAGAGAGAGAGAGAGAGAGAGAGAGAGAGAGAGAGAGAGAGAGAGAGAGAGAGAGAGAGAGATTTTTTTTTTCAAAAACACTTTATTTACAATCAACCGAGAGTACAATACATCAGGAAAAGTGCTATTTGTTCAGTCTTTAAAAAAAATGTTTTGGTTTATCCAACAAAATTCTGTGCAAAGTGCAAATCATCATTTTCAACAAAGCAAATAATATTATTGTAACACCAGCGCTGTTTAAAAGCATCTACATCCCCAATCGCCTTATAAAACGTATACTCCAGCCAGACTCTGGCTCTGACGTTACAGAGGAACACAGGAGGGGCCTCATGCCCTGCTCTGCCCTCCACCTTATTTCTCCGGCTGATGTACACGGCCATTTTCGCTTCTCCTAAGAGATAATTTACTAGTTGCCACTTAAAATATTGCTTTTTTTGTATCCAGCACCAAAGATAAGAACTTTTTCAGAAAAAAGCACATTCAACAGACTAAAAACCAAAGTTAAAAGAGAGAAAAAAACAGTGAGTCTCGGGCACTGAGTAAAAATATGGAAAACTGTCTCCCGTAGGCCACAGAACGGACATGTGTTTGAAACAGCAGGATTTAAAACCGAGATAAAAGTATTTGAGGCGATGGCACCATGTAGTACCCTCCACTGGAGGTCAGCTGTCCGTTTGTTGAGGGGGGGCTTGTATAAAACCCTCCACTGGGGGCGGGTCCCCCCCCACCCTGGCCTGTTGCTCCATACTGTGGGGGGTCTGCCACTCAGTCCTTTCTTGTGTATTGCTTTCACAATGTTCTCGTATAATGTAGCCTTGTCGGCCCGGTGCAGGCTGAGCTTGCCCGGGCTGCTGACAGCTAACAGGGCCGGTCTCTTCACCTAACGCTGGGCTCAGGATGATGTCTGGGAAAGGGTCCGTGGGGTCTGGTATTGCCTCTCCTCGGGAGTACTTCATGAGGAGGCTCCTCTCCGTCCCACAGAGCTTCTGCCTCCAGAGCTCCAGCAGCTTCTGAACCACCCTGACCGATCGAATGCCCAGGAGCGAGCCCAGGGCCCCGGCCCCCGTCAGCTCCGGCCCTGCAGCCTCCACCAGCCGCTGCAGGCTCACAGTCTTAGACATATACAGTGCTGTCAGCAGCCCGGGTGTCACGCTACAGACGTCCAGCCTGCTCCAATGGATCAAAGGCTCCTTTAGTAACCAGTGCAGAGAGTTACAATTTCCACACGCTTTACGATTAAAAAGTGCCCAAGACTTAAAAACGCCCTGATAAAAAGGAGGAAGCCTATTCAACTTTAAAATTTTTGAATCAGTTAAGAACAGAGCAGTATCCAGCCTCAATTTACTCACATCTCTGAGGATACAGCTGGTCAGATTCCTCCATACCAGGTCGGACGGCCCGGTCAGAAACCTTTTTATAAACTGGAGTCTGAAAGTGGCCGTTCTGCTGGCCAGGTGGATGAGGCCCTGTCCCCCCTCCTCTCTCGATAAGTAAAGCACCCCCTGTGCCACCCAGTGCAGACCCCCCCAAAATAAATCAACAATTTTTTTCTGGATTTCAGCTAATGGACCAGAGGGGGGGTAAAAACTCTACCTCTGTGTGACATTTGTGGGAGCAGCCATTTCCATTTTTTCTTCTGCTCTTTCAAGGACGGCCTCCCAGTTTTTCCTCACCACAGCCTCATTTCCGAGAAACTCTCCAATATATTTTAGAACGTCTTTTCTCCAGGCAAGGCTCTGGGGGAGAGCCAGGAGACCGTCAGACCATTCACCAACAGCAAGGGCTTCACTCTTTTTCCAGTTCACCCTTGCTGCTGATAAAATAGTAAAATCATTGATAATATTTTCTAACTTGTTTATCTCACGCTGATTCTTAATAAAAACAATGAGATCGTCAGCATAGGCCGATAAAACAATGCTTCCACTAAAACCAGGTAAAATTAGACCTTCAATATTAAGACGTATTTTGTTGAGGAGGGGTTCCAGGGAGAGTGCATAGAGCATCCCAGACAGAGCACAGCCTTGCCTGACACCTCTACACACTCTTAAAGGAGCACACAGACTACCGTTGACCTTTAGCACACTCTCAACCTCACTGTACAACACCTTGATCTTAGCTATAAAACCAGCGCTGATCCCAAAACTCTCCATAACTTTCCAGAGGAAGTTGTGTTCAACGCGGTCAAAAGCCTTTTCCTGGTCCAGAGAAATCAAACCAGTGTTAAAACCCAGTGAGCTGGAGACGTCCAAAACATCTCGAATAAGGTGGACATTGTCCACCATGGACCTGCCGGGCACACAGTAGGTCTGGTCCCAGTGGATGACCTGCTCCATAGCTTTCCCCAGCCTGGAGGCAAAAAGTTTGGACAGAAGCTTATAATCCACACACAGCAAAGACACAGGGCGCCAGTTTTTTATATCTAGCAGGTTACCTTTCTTTGGGAGGAGAGTGATGACTGCTCTGCGGCATGAAGTGGGCATTGAGCCAGAGGCCAGACTCAAACATCTAAAAGATCATTGGCAAAGATTTCCCAAAAGGCTTTATAAAACTCAACTGTGAGGCCGTCTATGCCGGGAGCCCGCCGTCCCTGCATGCCCTGCAGGGCGGCGTATAGTTCCTGCATCTCTAACGGCCCTTCAAGACAGGAGTTGGTCTCCGCAGAGACCTGAGGCAGTCCACCAGTGAACCCCTCTATCAGTGAGTCCTCCTCCTCATACTCGCTACTGTAGAGGGAAGTGTAGAACTCTACTGCACGCCTCCGGATCTGGCCTGGCTCGACAATCTCCTGCCCTGTGTCTGAAAGCAGTGTGTGGATTACTCGCCTCTGCCCATTCTTCCTCTCCAGGCCGAAGAAATAGCTAGAGGGAACATCCATCTCCGCAATGGCTTGAAACCGGGACCTGACCAGTGCACCCTGTACTTAACTTTCCAGCAGGTCAGCTAATGCTAGCTTTTTAATTTTGAGGACTTCAATATGTCCTCGATCTCCTGTGGATTCACCTAAATTCTCTAGTTCCACTATATCTATCTCCAGGTCCTTCATAGAACTAGTGATGTCTCTAGTGACATTGAGGGTGTGCTGTTGACATAAAAGTTTGATTTTGGTCTTGCCATGGTCCCACCACTGCCTAAGACTGCTAAAATCATTCTTCCTCTGCCTAAAAACATCCCAAAAATAAATAAGCACCTCCCTAAACTTTCTATCAAACGTTAAAACAGAGTTAAAATGCCAGTAAGCACTTTTAGGCTTTACATTTCTAATAAAAACCTGACATAAAACCAAAGAGTGATCAGTAAAAACAGCTGGGATAATGGTGCATGATTTATAAATATTAAAATGATGCTTGAAACAATAAATACGGTCTAGTCTGGCTGAGGATATCCTACTCTCTCTGAGGTGGGACCACGTGTACTGTCGGCAGTCTGCATGCATCCTTCTCCATACATCCACCAGGCCATAAGCAGAGACCAGCTGCCTCAGAGCATGCTGGGATGCTGGATGTGGCTCTGCATGGTCTCGGTCTAAAACCTCATTTTCAGTACAATTAAAATCCCCACCCAAGAATAAAAAATCCTCCGTTGCACAGCCATTTAAAACATCACTTACCTTTTCTAAAAAAACGTTCCTCTCTGCACCATTAATAAAAACAGCCGTAAAAACATCAAACCGAGCTTTGACTAAAATTGGCCTCCCCTCGATAAAATGCTCAACCTCCAGTGAGACCGGAGTGAAAGCCTTGGAGAAGAGGAAGCCTACTCCTCCACTCATAGAGGTACCGTGACTCAAAATGGCTTCCCCTTCCCACTCTCTCCTCCAGTCCGCCTCATTGCCCCATCACTGTGCGTTTCTTGTAAAAATAAAACATTCACTTTCTTCATTTTTGCTGTTTCGAAAATACTTGCCCTTTGTTTTCCCTCTCTGGCTCCATTTACATTAACACTGCCTACCCTAAAACAATCCATGTCAAATGAGATGTTAAAAACAAAACAAACAATCAATGAATTAAATAAGACACATCACTATTCATTTGTTTCTTTGCACAAGTTTCTTTAATCTAAAAACTTCTTGGTCGGTGAGGCCTCTTTCTGGCTAATGTGGAGCCGGGCAGAGGAGCAAAACAAATCAAATTAGGGAAGAAATCTTCAATTTTCACTTTATGCTGGTTTTTGGTCTGCTTTAAGAAAACACTTATTCTATCAGCAGTATATTGGGTTCTTTGTTGGCTGCTGGTGAGGCCAAGAACTTCACTGCCATCAGATACATATTCATCACTGCCACTCTCATCTGTACTGGCTCCCTTATCTGCCTGTCTGTCTTCTGCACAGACTTTACTGCTGTTTGCCTCACTTGATGCGTTTTTTACTTTCCTCCTACGTTTAGCACTAAGTAGGCCTACTGTCTTTACCACCTCTGTTGCCTCCTCCTCCTCCCTCCCATCCACCTCTACTTCATCAATGACCTCCTCCGTCTGCACTTTGCCTATATCCACTGCCTGTCCCCCTTCGCTGATCCAACTAGGCCTACCTGTTCTCCACCTGCATTTACACCAGCTTCCTTCTCCTTTCCTCCCACCACTACACTTTCCTCTGTTCCACCCTAAACCTCATTCCCACTCTCACTCACATCATTCACACACACACACACCCTGTGTATTTACACTACTCACCCGGTGCGTAGCGTCCTCTACCGCAGCAGCACCACGCGGCGCAGCACGCGGAGCGGCCACCGGCCGCTCGGAGACGACAATAGGTGCCGCAGCGGGGGGTTCCCCGGCCGGGGGAGCCGATTGCCAGGCAGCCGACCCCCGCCGCCCAAGTGCACCGGGAGAGGGGGCGGGTGGGCTCACCCCGGCACCAACAGCCCCCCCTGGACCAGCCGGATTCAGATCACCTTGTCTCGGGCTGGCTTCCACCGTGTGCCCCTCCTCTCCACAACCGAAACATTTCATTCCCGACGAGGTTGCAAAAATCACGTATTCCTAATCATCTACCTTTACAATGAAACAGAGGTTCAGTTCCTCGTTCAGATTGTTCAGTATCATATACAGCTGTCTACGGTGAGACACCACATGTTTCAGCAAATTAGACTTGCAAGACATGAATTTTTTAACCGGGGAAGCAATCTTCCCGTTTCTGGACATTTCTCTGCTGAGAAACTCGTCGGTAATGAAAGGGGGGACGTTTGACAGGACTACCCTAGTAGCAGGTTCTGCCAGCGGCAGCACCTGAACAAACATCTCGTTGACGGTGATGCCTGCCTCGACGACTCGGTTCACTTTCTCCAGCTGGTCCAGGAAGATTACCACGGCGCCGTTCATCCGAGCGGCCGACTTAATCCGGTCCTATCTGAACCTTTCTCCCACAGCCAAACAAACGTCCTCCACGCTACACTGAAAGCCCGGACAGATCTTAAGGCTGTGCTTTCTGGTTAGCGTGGAGAGAGGATCTCCATTCACCATGGTGGCTGCGCACCCACCGACCGGCGAGACGCCGGTAGGAGACAAACAAACACCCAAATACCACCCCAACTAACCACCAAATTCGAAAAATATAATTCACAGTGACCTATTCCCAATAAACTATACAGAAACAAATGCCATTTACCAAAGAAAATGAAAATAAAATTAGAAAAAAACGCAAACGCTCCGCAGCTCACGCACACACGCTCTCAGAGAGAGAGAGAGAGAGAGAGAGAGAGAGAGAGAGAGAGAGAGAGAGAGACAGGGAGAGAGTGTTCGGCCGTCTGTCTGTGGTTTCTTTCTACAACCGACACAGAGACACTGAGGCCCCCCCCCCCCCCCCCAACCAAAACCCAGGGAGGAGGTCCCAGAATAAAATTTGAATAACATTTGTTTTATTTATACTTTCTGATTAATATATTATTATTCTTAAGGCACTTAGGGAAGCATTATTCACTAATGAAACAAGAAATCATCGGCTGAACACACGAGAACATTCAGTTGGATCCACTGAGTTGTTTATTACAATTATGCTTCATGAACAAAAAAGACAGAAAAATAGTCCCTTAAATGTACACAATAAACACGAGGACTAAAACAATAGAAGCAGCAGACTTTACAAATCATCAACAGGGGTGGACATATCTTTAATAACTGAACATGTTCTGCGGCCGCTTGCTTCCCAACAGAAAACAAAAAATCAAGATTTAGTTTAAAGTAATTTACAACATGCAACATTATCCCATAGAAATCTTGGTTATTAAGAATAAAACATAACATCTGCTTTAAATCAGGTTGCAAATCAGGATTATGACAAAAATGATGATATAAGAGGCCTTAAGACTTATACTGGTGAAGTCTGAAAATATATAAAGATTTACCATCAATAGGTATTATATGTACATTTCAAATAATAAATGTGCTTATCTAACTATGGGATATCTGAAAAGTATTTTCATGGTTTATCATAATATACTTTAAAGGAGAGAGAGAGAGAGAGAGAGAGAGAGAGAGAGAGTGAGTGAGAGAGAGAGAGAGAGAGAGAGAGAGAGAGAGAGAGAGAGAGGGAGAGAGAGAGAGAGAGAGAGAGAGAGAGAGAGAGAGAGAGAGAGAGAGAGAGAGAGAGAGAGAGAGAGAGAGAATCCGGGCGTCTGTCTGTGGTTTCTTTCTACAACCGACACAGAAACACTGAGGCACCCCCCCCCCCCCAACCAAAACCCAGGGAGGAGGTCCAAGAATAATTTCCTAAAAACATTTGTTGTTCTATTAATAATTTTTCTTAAGGCACTTATGGAAGCATTATTAACTAATAAAACGAGAAATCATCGGCTAAACACACAAGAACATTCAGTTGGATCCATTGAGTTGTTTATTGCAATTATGCTTCATTAACAAATAAGACAGAAAAATAGTCCCTTACATGTACACAATTAACACGAGCGAAAACAATAGAAGCAGAAGACTTTACAAATCATCAACAGGTGAGCACGTATCTTTAATAACTGAACATGTTCTGCGACCGCTTGGTTCCCAACAGAACACAAAAAATCAAGATTCATTCTTAAGTAATTTACAACATTATCCCATCCTCGTTATTATGAATAAAATATAAAATCTGCTTTAAATCAGGTCATAAATCAGGATTGTGACAAAAATGATGATAGCAGAGCCCTTAAGACCAAAACTGGTGAAGTCTAAAAATATACAAACATATAGGTATTTTATATACATTTCAAATAATAAATGTGCTTATCTAACTATGGGAGATCTTAAAAGCCTTTTCATGGTTTATCATGCTATACCAGAAGAGAGAGAGAGAGAGACAGAGACAGAGACAGAGACAGAGAGAGAGAGAGAGAGAGAGAGAGAGAGAGAGAGAGAGAGAGAGAGAGAGAGAGAGAGACAGAGACAGAGACAGAGACAGAGAGAGAGAGAGAGAGAGAGAGAGAGAGAGAGAGAGAGAGAGAGAGAGAGACAGAGAGGGGGGGGAGAGAGAGAGGTGTGTAAGCCTCAAACCAATATAACAGCTAATACCTTAGTGGTATTTTTTCTTTCTTCTTCGTTTGTGTCTTATTTTCATGGTTTGTTGTGGGTTTCTCTGTATATTTTCTCCTTTGTTTTCATACATTTATGTATGAAAACAGAGAGAGAGGAGAGAGAGAGAGAGAGAGAGACTATGTGTGTGCGCGCGTATGTGTTTTTTTTATGTGTGTGTGAACGTGTACGTGCGTGCCTGTGCGTGTTCGTTTGTGTGCGCGCCGGGGCAGAGGGGGCTGCGGGGCCCTGGGGCCCCGCGGCTGTTTTGTTTTTCTACAACCGACACAGAGAGGCTGAGGACCCCCCTAGGGCCCCCCGTACCGCCACCCCCGGGAGGAGGTCCTCCTCGGTGAAGGAGGACCAGAAGGTGTGGAGGTGTGTCAGTGTGTCTGAGGACCCTCCTCCACCTGGGGACACTCTGTAGAAGGACAGAGAGCCAGCAGGCCGGTCCAGATACACTCCTACTCTGGTGGAGCCAGCGGGGGGGAGAGGGAGGGCTTTTCTTCTACCGTTGTACCGGGCAGAGTAACCACCATCAGAACAATAAAGACCCCAGGACTTGTTGTTCAGTCCAAGCTGGCTGTCAACACCCCCTCCTCGCCTTGTGATTCCTCTGTATGTCACTCCTATAAAAACCCATCCTTCCCACTCTACCTCCCAGTAACAGCGGCCAGTCAGAGCCTCTCTACCCAACACCTGGGGCCAGGAGTCAAATCTGTCTGGGTGATCCGGATACGACTGGTCCTCTCTAACCCACGTCACCTTTCTGTTGTCCTCAGACAGAGAGAGGTATCTGCCGGCCGTGTTGGGGTCCAGTGTGAGGTCACTGGCATCTGAGGGAGAACCAGACATGATGAGCTGCTGAACCATTCTTCATCCTCATCATCATCATCATCACTAGTACTGTTCTTCTGCGCTCTGTGTACATATACTGTGGCATCCCGCCACGTTAACCTCGGCCTGGACGGGGGGACCGTGAAGGACGGGGTATACCACCCCCACCCACCAGCCGGCGAAGGAGAGCTTCCCTTTCGCCTCCCCAATCAGGGTGATTGGTGGACACCTGGCCGGTGGCAGAGGAGCCATCTTAAAAGGAGGTCCAGGACGGGCACAGCACGGCACGGGAGAGCAAGGAAGAAGGTAGCGCTCTGGTGCGAGAGAGCCTAGAGGCCCACGGAGGCCCTAGAGACCGCGTCTCCTTCGTTGTTTGATTTAAGTTGATTGTAAATAAATGCCTGCAATGGCGTATCCCGCACACCAAAGTGTTGTTTATCCGTGGAACCCGGCCCAACCGAGCACCGGGTTAACCCAATACATAGATATGAACACATACATACACATATGTACACATTCATAGATACACACACCTCAACAATAACGTTATGAAAACATCAACAACAATCTTATGAATACATCAACAACAACGTTATGAAAAGTTCAACAACAGTGTTATGAATACACTCATTCATCACTAGTACTGTTCTCCTGAACATGACATGTGGGGGGGAGGGGATCTATGTATCATGTGATGATAGATACACTATTGCTTCAGACCCCGCCTTCACCGCACCTCAGCCCCCTCCCCCTCAACGCCCCCCGTAGCCCCCCTCCCCCTCCTCAGCCTCCTCCCCATCAGCCCCCCCTCACCCAGGACCGGGACCCTCAGCACCCCCCCAGCACCCCCCCCTCCCCCCACCTCAGTAATGTGAGGAGGGGGGGAGGCGGGGTCATGTGATGTTATAGTTACTCTATTGTTACATTACTTTCATTATAGTCCGGGATCCGGGACGGGACCTCAGCCCCCACTCAGCACTCCCACCGCCCCATCACCGCCCCCCCCCAGCCCCGTCACCCCCCCTCTCACCCACCGCCCCCCCCCCTCCCCCGAGCCCAGACGTTAGCTTCATGATGATTATCATGATTATGTATGAAATTAATCACTACACTATTAACTATCCAATACATAATATATCAATGTAATACCTGCTGGGTTTTATACAAGCAGGTCCACTGTGATGGTGGACAGTATTAATACACGTAAGATACATGATGTCAGTCTTCATTCCCAGTAGGATGTGATCTCACTTCCTGCTGTGTGGATGGACTTTCCATCTCAATAGTGAGTGTGTGATGTGATGAATCAAACAGACACTTACACTTCTTTAGAGCTGGTTTCAGCCTCCACACTCCACCGTGCTCCACACTGGGGGGGAAACAAAGTGAGAGCAGCATGTTGAAACATTCACCTTCATCATCTGCTGTCTCATCACGTTCTACACAACATGAGTGACAGCTGCCTTTTCAAACCACTTCATCTAGCAGCAGCATGAATCCTTGTATGAGACTTTGTCCCTGAGTGGTGAGCTGTCCTCTCCATACCTGAGAGTGTCCAGTCTCCAGCGTGGATCCTCCAGTCCAGCAGAGAGCAGTGCAGCTCCAGAGTCTCCTGGGGGATTGTAGCTCAGGTCCAGCTCTCTCAGATGGGAGGGGTTGGAGCTCAGAGCTGAGGCCAGAGAAGCACAGCCTTCCTGTGTGACCAGGCAGCCAGACAAGCTACACACACACACACACACACACACACACACACACACACACACACACACACACACACACACACACACACACACACACACACACGTGTGTAAAATCTTGTGTTTTTCCAGTCTGCCAACCACTTAGTGAACGTCCTCCTCCAAACACAAGTGGCGTTGCCTTGATGACGTAGAAGGTCCTTCTATGAAGCACTTCCTGGTCCATTGAAGGGACCATATTTTTGGATGAGGAATTAGCAATTAAGATAATGAGTACTGGATATCAGGGGTGTGAACGGTTACAAAAGATTGTAAACGTTTACACGACCCCTACTTTTTCGTGTACACGGTTAACCGTTTCTTAATTAATTATTATTATTTTTTTTTAAAGTGGACCGCAGTTGCGCTACAGGAGGATTATTTGTTTATCAACACGGCGGATGCGCTAGCAGAATGATCGCAAAAAGAACATTTGTTTGACCGGTTGCCATGGTTATCTATGCGTGGTTCATTTGCAGTTGCGGCGTTAAATAGGATGTTGTCAGCTTACTGTTACATTAAACTGTAATCAGAAAACGCGGTTATATGCTATTGACCCTATAGTATCCGTGGTATAAAGGCTGGGACGAATTTCAAATTAGAAATATGTACACTTTATGTTGAAAGTATAGACCGTCGCTATTCCCATTTAAACGAATGGTGCAGTGATTATTTATTTTTTTTAAGGTTTTTGTTTACTCATTTTTCCTAAGCGGTTATGATTTACTAACCGGTTAAACGTGTACACGTGTATCCGTGCACACCTCTACTGGATATATTATGCTATAAAACACAGTTTGAGCGACAATTGCAAGTTTTGAATCATTTCTTTTATATTTTTACAGAGACCGTTCTGTTGAGGGTTTCAGGGGGTCTGAGGTGTCCAACTGGGGGTAAGACCCTCCAAAGACCCCCTGTACTTCACCCTGCTCTAAACTATCACCGTCCCATATATGGGGGACAATTTTATTATACTTTGAGCTCATTTTTATATTTATAATTGAAAGGTGGCAGGCATATGGATGTATTAGAATATCCACCTAAACAAAAGGTGCTACATCTCCAATGATACAAAATCATGGATGTGGTCATCACAGGTACTGAGTTATATGCTGAGTTACATAACCGTCCTCTGTTGTGGAACTTGTGGTGTAACTGTTTTACCATTGAGTAAAACTGACCTGAGAGTTTCCAGTGTACAGTGTGGACTCCCCAGTCCAGCAGAGAGCAGCTTCACTCCTGAATCCTGCAGATCATTGGTACTCAGGTCAAGCTCTCTCAGACTAGAGGAGTTGGAGCTGAGAACTGAGGCCAGAGCTTCACAGCATCTCTCTGACAGATGACAGCCATTCATCCTTCACACAAACAATAAAAAAACAACATGTTAGGAACAGTGATACATTTCTTATTTGAAATTTTTCATAAGACATGTTTTATTAGTTTAATTAAATTTCAATACACTAGATCTTTAAAATATGACTTACTTAGAGGTCAGATAACTAAAGATTTAAAATAACTCCATGAAATGTCCATAAAAAGAGCCAGTTCTGACTTCCGGTATGGTAATGAGACGATAGGTATCAAACGAGAGGCACTCTCGACCAATTGAGCAAAAAAACTAAAAAGAAAACTAAAGCTACAACTTGAACTTTGAATAATATAGGTCATGAGTACTTCTCAAAGTGGAAAGGTAAAAGAGAAAAAGAAGAAAGCAGGGAAACAGACGGGAGATATGCACAACGAGGTAGAAGGCGAACAGGTGCTCCGGGCTAGCGCAGAGGTAGCTAGCAATGCCGACCAACCAAGCTGGGTGTCTGAGTTACAGGCTAGCTTACAGGCTGGTCTGGACAAGAAACAGGCTAAAATGGATATTGCCGAGCACAGAATGGATGCCAAATCGGACAAAATTGGCAAGCAAATGGAGGAGATGAAGCAGGGGATGGAAGCCTCCGAGAGGAAACGTGGACGTTTACATGCGGGCACAAAATAATGAAATTGAGATCCTAGAAGAAAGTCTAACCCCTGCTCTACAGTGTATTGTCAGGTGTTGAAAATCCTATTCGAACAATAAGTCGAAAACACAGTTTGTGTTTTGGCTTGTTTTTCAAAACGGTGTTGGAAACACCAGGGTATTGGCTCGGGATATGTAATACTAATACACACAGGACAAAGAAAAGTGTTGGCAATTTAACACTTATCTTGACATCAAAAAAGTTGCCAGACTGTAAAGGGGGTACGAAATGAAACGAGGTACTGAGCATCAGCCTTTTGAAGACGAGCAAGGGCTGCTGGTAGCATATGTGATGCTGCATTAAAAAACAAAACAAAAAAAACAAGCGCCCAGAGGAGAATTGCATCTGCCAAATCCTGACCACCAGTATACACTTGTGAAGGACCAATGTAGACTTCACTCGTTGCAACAACATGAGCAAATTGCCCGCAAATAAAATCCCCTACAGTTTAGGATAATCACACAGGTTATGCGAGAACATATTTATGTCCGGATAGGCCTACCAGGCTCCAAGTCGTCAAATATCTCAATCAGACAAAACAACTATAACCACATTGGCATACCAATCGCACCGTGTGTAGCTGCTACTAGCTGCAATCTATACAATGCATTACTAGCTGGAGCACCAACCAGAATCAGATCACAATCGCTTAGGACCGTGGATAACCTTTGGCCAGGTCATCAGGAGCAAACAGAACCAGCAGCAACGTTTACGTAAACCAATTTCTTACCTTATGTGGCCCTCCACATGCAGGCTAGATGATGTATCCATATCGTGTCACAAACATGCTTTTTACAGGAAGCAAAAGGACCGGCTATTTTTAAAAAAAAAAATAAAATAGGCTACAAGTGAAATTAACCGACTAGGACGGGATTTCAAGGAGAAGCAATATTCAAATCTGGAGACTAAAGGAAGGGGTTGAGGGAGACACGTGGATTGCTGATTACGTGGATAAATTAATTCCCAAGGAGCTGGGAATGTTGGAGGACATTGAATTGGGTATTCAAAGGGCACACAGGGCATTAACACCAAAACCAGTCGCGCTACGACTTGCACTAGGACCATGGGTCCTTCCCCCTCCAAATGGAAACAGGCGGGCGGTGCAGCGAGCGCAATGCACTGTTGTAGTTGGAGGATTTCTTACTTTTGAGCCAGAGAGACACTTTCAGCCTTTTCTCAGGCTAGGATGAACCGATTTCAATTTTTTTTGCACATTTATAATAGGCTACAAAGAATTATTTACTTCATATAACCTTCTTATCTCCACCGGTGAAGTATCCCTTTAAGACATTTAGAGTATCCCCACTTATCCCAGCACCACTACACCACTGCTGACAGTAGGGATGGTAATCGAGAACCAGTCCTTATTCAGAACCGGTACCCAGTGAAGCAATTCCTCGGAATCGTTAGCATGGCTGCTTAACGATTCCACTTATCGGTTCTGGTCATTCCAAATGCGTCACGACGTCACACATGTGCCGCCTTGTTTTGGTTCAGAACGCAGCAAGCAGGCGCCGAAGCAGAAGCGCTCTAAAGCTTGGTTGTATTTCACGCGAAAAGATGACAATATGTCCATTTGCAACAATTGTATAGTTTCCATTTCGTCAAAGGGGGTAAATACCTCCAATATGCAGAAACATTTGGCTACACAGCATGCAATTCCTTTGCAGGAATGTCGTGTGTTTTATACACTACTAACTAGCAACGCAATTTAGTCAAACAGCAGCGGAGCTATCGGGAGGCCATATGTTATTAATGCTAAGGGTGTGTGTGTGTGTGTGTGTGTGTGTGTGTGTGTGTGTGTGTGTGTGTGTGTGTGTGTGTGTGTGTGTGTATATATATATATATATATATATATATATATATATATATATATATATACATATATATATATATTATAACAGTGCTATATAGTAATTGGAGTAGTATAAAGGGTATGAATACGTAATCTGGAATGAATACCTAACTGAATTCTTATGTATTAAAAATTAGTAACGTTATTACCTTATATTACCGATCCACCGTCTCTTTACAGAAGACTTCTTTGTTTTGTTTTTATGTCAAATGAATTTTGTTACAAGTTGAATGCAAATGAGCACTGTTAATATTCCAAAAGGCACAAGCTCTTACTTCACTGTTTTCAGTCTTTATTTGTAGTTTCATTACACACAATGATGGCATTTGGGCTTAAAAAGCCAAACATATCACTTTTTTTGTCTAGACCAATTAATGTGAAAATTTACAATTTCCTAATACTAGACGCACTTCAGATCAGATATTAAAGAGAGTTAATAGCAACAAACAAATTTGTATTTATTTTCTCACCCAATAATAATCGAGAATCGAGAAGGAATCGAATAGATAAGGAGAATTGGAATCGTGAAATTATTTTCAATTCCCATCCCTAGCTTACAGCTGTTGAAATACAGCTTGACTTAACTATAAATTAACAAGTATTAATCCTTGGCTTTCCTTATTTATTAGTTCATAATGAATAGAGCTTTAATGAGTTTGTCTAATCACTGAGTACACAATATAACAATGTTATTCTGTATCCTATTCATATTTGTGAGTAAAGAATTAGCAATTAAGATAATGAGTACTGGATATATTAAGCTTTAAAACACGTTTTGTGTGACAATTGCAAGTTTCAAATCTTTTTTTTTATATCTTTCCAGAGACCCTCCAAAATGTTTCTGTTGAGGCTTTCAGGGGGTCTGAGGTGTCCAGCTAGGGGTAAGACCCTCCAAAGACCCCCTGTACTTCACCCTGCTCTAAACTATCACCGTCACGTATACGGGGGACAGTGGGGGGGCAATATTATTATATTTTGAGCTCATTTTTATATTTATAACTGAAAGGTTGCAGGCATATGGATGTATTAGAATATCCACCTAAACAAAAGGTGTTACATCTGCAATGATACAAAATCATGGATGCAGCCATCACAGGTACTGAGTTATAAGTTGAGTTATATAACAATCCTCTGATGTGGAACTTGTGGTGTAACTGTTTGACCATTGAGTAAAACTGACCTGAGAGTTTCCAGTGTACAGTGTGGACTCCCCAGTCCAGCAGAGAGCAGCTTCACTCCTGAATCCTGCAGATCATTGGTACTCAGGTCCAGCTCTCTCAGTCTAGAGGAGTTGGAGCTAAGAACTGAAGCCAGAGCTTCACAGCATCTCTCTGACAGATCACAGCCCTTCAGCCTTCACACAAAATAAAGAGAACAGGTTAGGAACTGTTATTAAAATAGCTTACATCTTTAACTTATTACATAATGAAGAAATTGTGCTTATTCAATATTGGGTGTAAAATGTATAACTATTACAAAGTTGTCCTGAAGAGGAGGCAGTAGCTCAGGAGGTAGAGCGGGTTGGCTGGTAACCTGAAGGTTGCTGGTTCAATCCACGGCTCCTCCTAGCATAGTGTTGAGGTGTGCTTGAGCAAGGCATCTAACCCTAACTGCTCCCGACGAGCTGGCTGTCGCCCTGCATGGTTGACTCCGCCGTCGGTGTGTGAATGTGAATGTGTGTGTGTGTGAATGGTGAATGTGGGGCAATATTGTAAAGCCCATTGGGTGGCCAATGGTTAGAAAAGCACAATATAAATGCGGTCCATTTACATTTGTTTTGCAGTGTTTAAAAAATCGTTTTGTATATTAATCTTACTTTTTGTTGCAGTATTATGTATACTATGTATTGTATTGTAATATATGTCATTATTTCATCTAAAGCGATGTTTTGTATATAATTAGAAGGTTAATTTAAATATTATATATATTGTGTTTTGAGGAAAGTAAATATCATAGCGAATAGGAAAACACTTTGCGAGCACAAGAACTAAGACAGCATTTGTGCGCTTGGGGGTGTCAGTTGCGTGCTGCTTCACTTTACGTGCACACTTTCATGGATGTAAATCTGTAAAATGTCTTCTGATATTGAACCTTGTGGTGTAACTGTTGTTACGTAATTCACACATTCATACCAACAGGCCACATATGTCTTCCGGCTCCTAGGGAGGCGTCCGGCCCATACAAGAAGCCATTCATTCACGTATCATTTCTACAGATACGAGCGGCCCAGGTGTTCGGCGAACTCAGAAGTTCAGGGCCACATAACAAATTGCAATGCCAACACATAGCCACTAGGGGTCAGCACCATACCACAAAGCAAGTTGTAATGCCAACACATAGCCACAAGGGAGCAGCATAGAGACACATCCAACATCCAGAGAGGCGGGAGTTCAGCACCATGCTTAGCCAATCAGAGCACATAACTAAGTCCACGCCTGCCCAGTATTAAAGTTACAACCCATAGCCCAGAGGGCTAGAACACTCCAGGTAAAGCATCCTTTTGAATGCCCTACTAAGTGTATCTCCACATGTGCAAGTAAAATCCCCTTCCTTTTGTTTCATGTATGCTAGTCCAAACCTTCGCTAAAAAAATTGTGTTAAAGCGATCCTGACTCGGAAGACTTTTTCCAAAAAGAACACGGCACTGTCTGACCATTGAGTAAAACGGACCTGAGAGTTTCCAGTGTACAGTGTGGACTCCCCAGTCCAGCAGAGAGCAGCTTCACTCCTGAATCCTGCAGATCATCGTTACTCAGGTCCAGCTCTCTCAGACTAGAGGAGTTGGAGCTGAGAACTGAGGCCAGAGCTTCACAGCATCTCTCTGACAGATCACAGCCCTGCAGCCTGCAAACACAATAAAGAGAACAGGTTAGGAACTGTGATTAAAATAAATTACATCTTCAACTTATTACACAATGAAGAAATGTGGTTATTCAATATCGGGTGTAAAATGTATAACTATATCAAAGTTGTCGTGATGGGGTGTCAGTAGCTCAGGAGTTAGGGCGAGTTAGCCGGTAACCTGAAGGTTGCCGGTTCAATCCCCGGCTCCTCCTAGCTAGAGTGTTGAGGTGTGCTTGAGCAAGGAGGCACCTAACCCTAACTGCTCCCGACGAGCTGGCCGTCGCCTTGCATGGTTGACTCCGCCGTCGGTGTGTGAATGTGTGCGTGAATGGTGAATGTGAGGCAATATTGTAAAGCGCTATGGGTTGCCAATGGTTAGAAAAGTGCTATATAAATGCAGCCCATTTGTTTTGCATTGTTTGAAATTCGTTTTGTATATTAGTATTACTTTTTGTTGCAGTATTATATACATTATGTATTGTATTGTATTGTAATACTTGTTATTAGTTTATCTAAAGCAATGTTTTGTATATAGTTTGAATTTTTATTCCAATATTATGTATATTATGTTTTGAGTAGAATAAATATCATAGCGATTAGGAAAACACTTTGCGAGCACGAGAACTAAGACAGCATTTGTGCGCTTGGGGATGTCAGTTGCGTGCTGCTTCACTTTACGTGCACACTTCATGGATGTTAATCTGTTAAATGTCTTCTGATATTGAACCTTGTGGTGTAACTGTTTGACCATTGAGTAAAACTGACCTGAGAGTTTCCAGTGTACAGTGTGGACTCCCCAGTCCAGCAGAGAGCAGCTTCACTCCTGAATCCTGCAGATCATTGGTACTCAGGTCCAGCTCTCTCAGACTAGAGGAGTTGGAGCTGAGAACTGAGGCCAGAGCTTCACAGGATCTCTCTGACAGATGACAGCCCTTCAACCTTCAAACAAAATAAAGAGAACAGGTTAGGAACTGTGATTAAAATAACATACATATTCAACTTAATACATAATGAAGAAAATGTGCTTATTCAATATTGGGTGTAAAATGTATAACTATTTGAAAGTTGTTGTGAAGGGGCAGCAGTAGCTCAGGAGGTAGAGCGGGTTGGTAACCTGAAGGTTGCTGGTTCAATCCCCGGCTCCTCCTAGCTGAGTGTTGAGGTGTCCTTGAGCAAGGCACCTAACCCTAACTGCTCGTGACGAGCTGGCTGTCGCCTTGCATGGTTGACTCCGCCGTCGGTGTGTTAATGGTGAATGTGATGCAATATTGTAAAGCGCTTTTGGTGGCCAATGGTTAGAAAAGCGCTAGATAAATACAGGCCATTTATATTTGTTTTGCAGTGTTTCAAAATCGTTTTGTATGTTAGTATTACTTTTTGTTGCAGTATTATGAAGTGTATTGTAATACATGTTATTAGTTAATATAAAGCAATGTTTTGTATACAATTAGAATAATATTAGAAAAATAAACACAATATTATGTATATTGTGTATATTGTGTTTGGAGGAGATTAATATCATAGCGATCAGGAAAACACTTTGCGAGCACGAAAACAAAGACAGCATTTGTCCGCTTTGGGGTGTCAGTTGCGTGCTGCTTCACTTTACGTGCGCACTTTATGGATGTAAATCTGTTAAATGTCTTCTGATATTGAACCTTGTGGTGTAACTGTTTGACCATTGGGTAAAACTGACCTGAGAGTTTCCAGTGTACAGTCTGGACTCCCCAGTCCAGCAGAGAGCAGCTTCACTCCTGAATCCTTCAGCCGATTAGTACTCAGGTCCAGCTCTCTCAGACTAGAGGAGTTGGAGCTGAGAACTGAGGACAGAGCTTCACAGCATCTCTCTGACAGATCACAGCGCTTCAACCTTCAAAGAAAATGAAGAGGACAGGTTAGGGACTGTGATTAAAATGACATACATCTTCAACTTAATACATAATGAAGAAAATGTGGTTATTCAATATTGGGTGTAAAATGTATAAATATATCAAAGTTGTTGTGCAGGGGCGGCAGTAGCTCAGGAGGTAGAGCGGGTTGGCTGGTAAGCTGAAAGTTGCCAGTTCAATCGCCGGCTCCTCCTAGTTGAGTGTTGAGGTGTGCTTGAGCAAGGTACCTAACCCTAACTGCTCCTGACGAGCTGGCTGTCGCCTTGCATGGTTGACTCCACCGTCGGTGTGTGAATGTGTGTGTGAATGGTGAATGTGAGGCAATATTGTGAAGCCCTTCGGGTGGCTAATGGTTAGAAAAGCACGATATAAATGCAGTCCATTTACAGTGTTTCATAATCGTTTTGTATATTAATATAACTTTTTGTGGCAGTATTATGTATGTAATGTATTGTATTTTAATACATGTTATTAGTTTATCTAAAGCAATGTTTTGCATATAATTTGAATTTTTAGTCCAATATTATGTATATTATGTTTTGAGGAAAATAAATATCATAGCGAATAGGAAAACACTTTGCGAGCACGAGAACTAAGACAGCATTTTTAAGCTTAGGGGTGTCAGTTGCGTGCTGCTTCACTTTACGTGAGCACTTTTATGGATGTATATCTGTTAAATATCTTCTGATATTGAGCCTTGTGGTGTAACTGTTTGACCATTGGGTAAAACTAACCTGAGAGTTTCCAGTGTACAGTGTGGACTCCCCAGTCCAGCAGAGAGCAGCTTCACTCCTGAATCCTGCAGATCATTGGTACTCAGGTCCAGCTCTCTCAGACTAGAGGAGTTGGAGCTGAAAACTGAGGCCAGAGCTTCACAGGATCTCTCTGACAGATGACAGCCCTTCAACCTTCAAACAAAATAAAGAGAACAGGTTAGGAACTGTGATTAAAATAACATACATCTTTAAGTTATTAAATAATGAAGGAATGTTATTGGTTTAAGGCAAGGCAAGGCAACTTTATTTATATAGCACTTTTCATACACAAGGCAGACTCAAAGTGCTTCACATATAAACATTGTCATACAATTAAATAAAATAATAGGTAAGTAAAAGAAAAACATATGCAAAAAAAAAAATAGAATTTAAAATAAAGGCAAAGTTAAAAAAGCTTTTAACCAAAAATACTAAATAATTAGATGTATAAATGTTACATTTTTGTTTAGTTGAGATTGAAAATGTTTTTTAAATGAATACTCCTTCTATATTCTATTGTTGTGAATATTCTCTTATGTGTACTGTAATACATTACACGTTAAAAGGACACCTACAGAGATGTTTTGTATATTATTACAACTTTATTCTGTTATGAGAAGAATAGTAATACATGTTCTTATGAACCTACAGAGATCTTTTTCATATTATTTAACCTTATATTCCAGTTGTAATTATATTGTGTAGTGTGTATTGTAATACATGTTATTAGTGAACCCACAGAGATGTTTTGGAGGCTTTGATCACTGGCAGCAGCCTCAGAAGACCCTCCTCTGAAGCAGAGTATTTTTTCAGGTCAAACACGTCCAGCTCCTCTTCTGATGTCAGTAAGATGAAGACCAGAGCTGACCACTGAGCAGGAGAGAGAGATTCTCCGGAGAGACTTTCTGATGTCAGGTACTGTTGTATATACTTCACTAGAGAACAGTCGTTCAGCTCATTCAGACAGTGGAACAGATTGATGCTTCTCTCTGGAGATAGATCACCTTTTATCTTCTCCTTGATGTAAGACACTGTTCCCTTATTGGTCTGTGACCTACTTCCTGTCAGTCGCAGCAGACTTGTTTTGATCTGAGTGGTCAGTGATCTTTTTTTCTGTCTCAGCAGACCTCGTAGGACAATCTGATTGGTCTCCAGAGAGAGGCCCAGGAGGAAGCGGAGGAACAAGTCCAGGTGTCCGTTCTCACTCTGTAAGGCCTTGTCCACACCATTCTGGTAGAGGAGGAGGATTTTATCTTTCCTGGAGGTCGGTGGTTCTTCTGAGAGCAGATTGACACCAGTATCGATGAAGGACAGAAAGACATAAAGGGCAGCCAGAAACTCCTGGATGCTCAGATGTACAAAGCAGAACACCCTGGTCTGGTACAGCCCACACTCCTCTTTAAAGATCTGGGTGAACACTCCTGAGTACACTGAGGCTGCTCTGATATTGATGTCACACTCTGCCATATCTGCCTCGTAGAAGATCATGTTGCCTTTCTCCAGCTGGTTAAAAGCAAGTTTTCCAAGAGAAACAATGATGTCCCTGCTCTCTGAACTCCAGTCTGGATCTGTTTCAGATCTCCCATGGTACTTCCTGTCCCCCTGTATGGACTGAACCCTCAGGAAGTGGCTGTACATCTGAGTCACGGTCTTGGGCATCTCTTCGATCTGGGATTTTTTGAAGATGTCCTCCAGAACTGAAGCAGTGATCCAACAGAAGACTGGGATGTGACACATGATGTGGAGGCTTCGTGATTTCTTGACGTGGGAGATGATTGTGCTGGCCAGCTTCTCCTCTCTGAATCTCTTCCTGAAGTACTCCTCTTTCTGTTGGTCGGTGAACCCCCTCACCTCTGTCACCATGTCAACACACTCAGCAGGTATCTGATTGGCTGCCGCAGGGCGTGTGGTTATCCAAATGCGAGCGGAGGGAAGCAGGACGCCCCTGATGAGGTTGGTCAGCAGCACGTCCACCGAGGTGGACTTTGTGACATCCGTCCAGATCGGGTTTCTCTGGAAGTCCAGAGGAAGTCGACACTCATCCAGACCATCCAAGATGAAGACAACTTGGAAATGGTCGAATCTGCAGATTCCTGCTTCTTTGGTGTCAATATAGAGGTGATGAAGAAGTTCCACCAAGCTAAACTCTTTCCCTTTCAGTAAATTCAGCTCTCTGAAAATTAGGAGAAATGTGAAGTGTATGTCCCGGTTGGTTTTGCCTTCAGCCCAGTCCAGAGTGAACTTGTGTGTTAACACGGTTTTACCAATGCCGGCCACTCCAGTTGTCATCATTGTTCTTATTGATTGATCGTTTCCAGGTAAGGGTTTAAAGATGTCCTCACATCTGATTGGTGTTTCTTCCTTGGCTGGTTTCCTGGAAGCTGTTTCAATCAGTCTGACCTCATGTTCCTTGTTGACCTCTCCACTGCCTCTCTCTGTGATGAAAATCTCTGTGTAGAAGTCATTCAGATCTGTTCGCTGTCCTGCTTTAGCAATTCCCTCAAACACACACCTGAACTTCTTCTTCAAATTAGACTTGATTCTACGTTGGCAATCGACAGCAGCAGATCCTAAATGAGAAAAGAACAGATTACATCAGTTATTGGATGGTGATCAGTGGAACCATGTCAATATTTCCTGTTAAGTTATCATCTTCATGGTATTTAGTGGTGTCATTACTTGTGGTCGGAAAAGCTGGTTGTGAAGGACGATGTTAGAGATTCAAAATGTTAAGGACTATTATTTCCACAGCAATATGATTGGTCTAATTATAGTAATAATGATAGTGAATCAGTGTAAAGTGATTTGCTATGCTGATACAACAAGACAGGGTTACATCACTTCCACTGAGTTGTTCTGCCGTTGGTCTGCACTGCAGTATAATGTTTAATGTTAATGTGGCTTCATAACTTGTGGTCGGAGAAGCTGGTTGTGAAAAAGACTGCATGTTACAGATTCAAAATGTTCAGGGGTCTCATTTATAACCGTTGCGTACGCACAAAACGGGGCTGAAAGTTGCGTACGTGACTTTTCACGCCAAGGTTGTGATCTATAAAAAACCAACTTGACGGGAAAATGTGCGCAGCCTTAAGCAAACTCTGACCCATGCGTACGCATGGTTTGGAGGAAAAGGAGAATTGGCGACACAGACGGTGTGGTGGTGAACTGAAGTCAGACCGAAGAATTGCAGAGTGAGAAGAACGATTATGTTTTATCATCGCCCTTCATCAATTTAATTTCAACCCGTATCATGCGTTAAATCCTAATCAGAATAATTTAAGTCCACTGCGTTATTTCTCAGTTATAACTCCAGAAATATCTCCTTAGAATAGAAATAAAAAGAAATTCTCTATATTTAATCCCGTCACTCCATACTGTCCACTGACGGCGCGACTGCATGGAATAAAGCATCTGTCCAACATGTGTCAATAACATAATATTTTTATGTGACACTGTAAACACATGATCAAATGTCAATTAAATCCCAAGTGTGAAAAACCAAGCCACACTCATCACAATCGTTGTCCGTTACTCTTGATGCTTTTCATGACAAATCAGGCATTAAAAAGGGGTTATGTTCAAGAACATTTTATGTGGGTAATTACAAAGTGATTATCCAAGGCGTTCTCGTCAGTCTTATTACCGTAACCCTATAAATACAGAGGTGAGCGCCGTGGTAATGCTGCACCATATGGCACTTCTGGCGGACCATGCAGGATTCGGAGGGAGAGGGTATTTAGGGACCATAACGATTTATTGGTATGCTACATAAAAATATGTAACTCTATGTCAGACCACTTCTTTTTTAATTCTGGGACTGTGCGCTCCGTGCTACTGATAGAGTTCACTGCTGCAGCAACATGTTGCCACTCACTCTGCTCTTTGTTGTTGGCGATTCCAATCCCGTGACCGCCGAACAAAACTACCTTTCGGGCCTCCATCTCACCCACAAGTGTCTCCACTTCAACCTCCGTGAAATTTCGCTTTTTTGATTTTCTCAGTACTTCTGCCATTGTTTCCAACAAGACATAATACCGGCATCTGAGTCTGTTTTATATGCAGATCGCATTCATGAGGTCATTTGCATTGACCATTTATGGTTAAAAAGGGGCGTGTAGAGGGCGGAACGTGCAGCTGATTCAGCTGCGCCCAATTATAGTCAGTATGTGATTTATAAAGCAAAGATTGCGTACAGGTGTGCGTACGCAGTGTTTTATAAATCCGAATATTTTTTGGCGCACGCAAAACTTGGCTTCTGGGCGTACGCACATTTTTAGTAATGATCCCACGCACAGTTTTATAAATGAGACCCCAGGACTTTTCGTTTTTACCACAGCGATATGATTGGTCTAATGACAATAATAATAATGATGAATGGTGGTGAATTGGTGTAAAATGACATGCTGATATAACAAGATAGTGTTGCATCTCTTCCACAGATTTATTCTGTTGAACTGCAATTTATGTTTAATGTTATTATATCTGATAGACCCACAATAACCCTACATATCTTGGTCAAACCTGATACCCCACAATAACCCTAAATATCTGGATCAAACCATTCAATCTGATACCCCACAATAACCCTACCTATCTGGATCAAACCATTTAACCTGATACCCCCACCATAACTCTACATATATGGACGAAACCATTAACCTGATACCCATTAACCCGACACCCTCTAACCCCAAACAGGAAAAATACTGCTCCTTAAAAATATAATTTTTTCTCAATTTTTAAGATAGTATATCTTTTGTCCTTCAAAATAATAGTCTCCTCTGTCTTCAAAGTAAGAGTCTCTTACCGCCCCCTAGTGTGTCAGCCAGTTCCTCCTGGTTCATCTCCAGCTCTGTTTGATGCTGCTGTACAGACTGAGCACTGGTGACCTTTGACCTCTCTTGGTCTTTGTGGAACACACACACACACACACACACACAGACACACACACACACACACACACACACACACACACACACACACACACACACACACACACAATTTAATTTTCCCTGACTTGGAGACATCAGTACCAGTAAAGTCTGATAACAAGAGCCTGCTCTCTCCTGCTGGACTCTTCGAGAAAAACAAGAACCAGGATTTATGGACGTTTAATAGAAGCTGTATCTTTATGATCTTTGATATTCCTCACATCTTCTCAATAGACTGATTTCCATCTTTAAACTGGCCAGGATGATCCATAGAGTGGTCACTCTTCATGGAGACACAAATGGGTCCAGGGGAGTCTGCTCTCTCCTTCTGGACTCTTCAAGAAAACAAGAACCAGGATTAATGGATGTTTGATCGAAGCTGTACCTTTATAATATATGATGAATCCTCACCTCTTCTCAATAGACTGATTTCCATCTTTAAACCCAACAGGAGGATCCATAGAGCTGTCACTCTTCATGGAGACACATCTGGGTCCAGGGGAGTCTGCTCTCTGCTGCTGGACTCTTCTAGAAAACAAGAAACAGGATTTCTGGAAGTTTGATAAAAGCTGTACCTATATAATCTCTAGGGCTGTCAAGTTCTGGTCGGTTGGTTGACTGGTTAATTGATATGCACTTGTTGGACCAAATTCTCATTGGTCGGACAATAGCTGGTGTTCCTTTAATAAGAACAAAGAGGTTCTTAATCCATTATTTTAGGGCCGGGAGGGACAAATGCAGACTGATGTGTTTTATATTTGAGAGAAGGGCTATAATGTGTGTAAGAAATAACATTAATTATTAATAAAAAATAAGGTTGAAGGCTCTGTAGTTTCTGTTTTAATAATCATATGGTTTAATAAACTATAAGACTTATAAGACAAGAGGTCAAACCCCCGGGTTTCTCAACGTTGAACTGGCCCATAAGGAAGACCGCTAGTCCTAACTTACTGAACCTTTACTCCGCTACTTACTCATTGATTCCAACAAAGTCATCGATCTGGCAGCATTTGGTTAAAAAGGACGACAAAAAAAGAATGCAAAGTGTAGAGGAAGTTTGTGCGCAGATCTGCTAAAATGGTAAGGCATGGGTACTTTTTTCTTAATATTTCTGTGATTCTTCATCTCCCTTCGTGTTTCACGCTCGCTAGGCTTTGAGTGGGAACACATCAGAATTGGCTTCTTGGCACGAATCCCAGCAGCATCCAGTGGGCCCCATTATATTACATACAGATAAACACTCAAATCTTTATACATGCCGTCTTTAAAGGACGCTGCCCGACACTCCATGGCTCGTCCGCTGTCTGCTTCATATTGAAGCTCTGCTCTAACCGAGTCGACTCGGGCCGAGAGGGGGTCTGAAACCCACTGCCCTTCTCCAAACAGCCCTTATGTGTTGTTGAGGCTAGCAGGTAGAGTACAACGCACTGTGGTAGATTATGTTGATCCAGAGATAACGTGCACTTTGTTTTATAATAATCTTTTCACCATCGACCAATCGATTGGTCAGAGAGTTGGTTGGATTTAAGACTACAGCCCAAATCATCATCTCTAATCAATGCTTACCTTTTTTCAATAGACGGATTTCCGTCTTTAAAGTTATGAGGTTGTTCCATAGAGCGGTCACGCGGAGACGCTATCTGCTCTATCCTGTTTCTCTGGGCTTCAACACACACACACACACACACACACACACACACACACACACACACACACACACACACACACACACACACACACACACACCTTTTACTCAGACTAATGATGGAGTCATGATGTATCACTCATGAGCTCTGAGATGGACAGTCACAGACAGAGAGATCCTCTTCTTACCTTTTGGCTTTGCTCCGGCGGCCATGTTCCCCAGACAGAGTGGTCTTAGAGGTAGGACCCCCCTCCCCTCTCTCCTCATCCATAGTAGACTGGAGACCTGGACACAAACACAACTCATATTGTTTCTACTGCCACTCGGCATTGGTTCACTCTCTGTTTTTTTAAATGATGTCCAACCAGTTGGAACTCTTCCCCTCCCAGTTCATACTCCTCCCAGACTCTGCTTTTATATGAGCTTTTATATGACGCAGATTCGTAGACCCTCTCATTCCCAGAGGTTTCTAATATACATTTAATAACGTAACATCATTCAAAACAGAAGGTCTCAAAAGGCTACAAAATGTGTCTGATTAGATCCAGTTCACCGTGCGGATATCATACCAACTGCTCTCTGTGCTGGTTAAACCGCTCTGGAGGCAGGACCATGTATGGACTTCCTCGTGTGATATGACATCACAACCAGATCGGTGAGGCAGGCCCACAGAGAACAAGACCCGGTAAGAGACGTTTAAACACCTTCGCAAAGCAAGATGGCCGTCTTCCTGTCTAAATAATGTTATCATAATACTGCACTAGAAATATAACAACAGTTCATTCTGTCAAGTACCTACCTTTAAAGTCACCCAAGGACACAAGGAGACACAAGAAGAAAAAGTCATTATTAACGTCATCCTGACACTTGACTCCAGGCTGGAAGGTTCAGGGTTCACACAAACACACACACATAAAAGAAAAAAAGTCACAAACGGTCTACTCTTCTGCAGTCTGTGATTCAATCAACTCCAGCGGTAGTAAAGTGGATCATATTGCTAGGTCCGTTTTGAATCCCTTGAAAAGGTGCACTGCAGCACCACCTGCTGGTGAGAGGATGTCAGTGGGATGGGCTGAGCTGAAGAACACAAACCAGTCGTCACCAGTGACTTCTGTGTTGAGGCGGTCGCGGCAGTGTTAATTCACCTCGAAGGTCATGTCCCTCTCCTACGAGTGATGCTCTCAGATATAGAGTAGGCCTTCACTACTTCAGAATGATGCAGGCCCACAGAGAACAAGACCCAGTAAAAGATGACGTTTAGACACCTTCACTAACCAAGATGGCCGTCTTCCTGTTGAAATAATGTAATCATAATACCCCACTACAAATATAACCACTGTCCATTCTATCCTCAGTACCTTTAAAGTCACCGCAGGACCTGTGATTAAGAACCAATACTGAATCAGACGAAACAGTCATTATTAACCTCAACCTGACGCTTGAATCAAGGCTGAAAGGTTCTGGGTTTGATCCCCAAAGCCCACAGTCTAACACGTAGCATTATACAGAGCAGGAATCTTCTAAATTATTCAATAGTAATTTTGACAAATAGCAATGCATCCATACATTGACTAACTTTTTTAACCAAGTGGTTTTACAGGAAACAAACTATCACTACAGTACCTTAGTCGTCTTCGTGCTGTGATGAAGTGAGCCACACCAAACCGTCTGACTCATATCAAGGAAATGATGTCCAACCAGTTGGACCAGTTCACCTCCCAGTTCATACTCCTCCCAGACTCTGCTTTTATATGAGCTGTGTATTCCGCTCACAGGGGGCTGTTGTCTCTGTTAACTTTGGACAAGAGGCAGGGTCTCTCCTAGACGCAGATTCATAGACCCTCTCATTCTCAAGGAGGGCAGGACTATATATGGACTTCCTCGTGTGGTATGACATCACAACCAGATCTGTGATGCGGGCCCACAGAGTACAAGACCCGGTACAAGATGACGTTTAAATGTCTTCACTAACCAAGATTCCTGTCTAAATAATGTCATCATAATACCGGACTGCAAATATAACAACATTTCATTCTGTCCAAAATACCTTTGAGTCACCCAAGGACGCAAGAAGGCACAAGAAGAAAAAGTCATTATTAACGTCAACCTGACAGCTGACTCCAGGCTGGAAGGTTCTGGGTTCGATCCCCAATACCCACAGTCTAACACGTAGCATCCTGTAGAGCAGGAATCTTAAAAATGATCAACTTACTGATAGGATTCAAAGTTATTCATGTTTATGATCTATCACAGATAATAGTGGACTACAGTATCTTAGTCTTCTTCCTGGTGGACCAGTTCCCCTCCCAGTTCAAACTCCTCCCAGACTAACCTTGAATAGGCGGCTGATCCATGACCTCACTCAGTGATAATAATAATCAGCTTATTGAAGCATGAACAGAGAGCTCTGAGCTCTGTCCACTCTGAGTACAGAATACTCAGAGTGGACAGAGTATTCAGCGTACAGAGTACTCAGAGTACACGGAGTACTCAGCGTGTTCATTCTGAGTACTCAGCGTACAGAGTACTCAGAATGAACACACACACACACACACACAGACGCCACCGTGGGCAGTGAGGCTCTCGTACCTCTGGAATCTCCCGACACCATTACAGGTCTTACTTCACTGGACGACATTTTATGTATTGGCAGTTTAGGTGTTATGACACTGGTGACGGTGTTATTTCTTTACCCTGCTCCAAGTAGGGAAAACAACACAACACAATGATAACCTCACTTTAGTACATAACACAACGATGATCTCACTTTAGTACACAACACAACGATGATCTCACTTTAGTACACTCTTTTGACGTCAGGAGACAAGATGGAGGCCGTGTTGTTGCACTTCGTACAGTTGGTGTTGTGGTGCTCGGTCTCTGGCGGGAACACAGGCTGCACCTACCGGGGCATTCCACAGCAAACACTCAGCACACCATGTGACCCAGGCAGCCAATCAGGTCGCCCAGGCAGCCTGTCTCGAAACCAGTCAGATCAGTCCTGGGCAAGCAGCCATCTTGGTTCTACACGCTAGCTGGGTGGGGAACTGAATGAGGATTTATACATTCTATTATTTGATCTGCAGAAAGATTATATCTCTGTTTTCATGATGTTAAACGAGACATATTATGGTGTTTTCCCAACAAGTAAACAAAGTATTTGACTTCCAGATGTGTTTGAAGCTGTTAGCTGGAAATAGCTTTTAGGAAAAAAAGAATTTGCCTAACGCTGTTCACCTCTGTTTCAGTCCCTTCAGAATGCACTGTTTCTGGTGTCTGTAGCTTTAATGCAAATGACCTGCTGCCCATTGACCAATGAGCTGTCAGACTGAACCACAACATGGAGGAGGGATTGTTGCCGTTTGCGGACTCCTGGAGGTCTATATCTATATAATATAATATAATATAATATAATATAATATAATAATAATTATATTATCCATGGGTATTTATATAATATTATATCTAATATCAAGGCCAAAGGCTATGTGCACCTTGGATGATATGAATCATAAAGACTGCGACTGACGTCTCTGGTACTTCCACAACAAGTAAAGACTCGTAGTGGGGGATATCTCGGCCATGGTTGAGAATAATTTGGGGAAAGGAACTTTGGCCTTGACTCTCTGAAGTCCATGAACCGCGACATGGAGGAGAAAGGGATTGTCAGCCAAGCTCACACACACCTACACACACACACACACACACACATACACACACACCTACACACACACACACACACACACACACACACACACACACACACACACACACACACACACACACACACAGATCTGACTGGGGATAGTAGAGATTAATTCACTTGAGGTGGTAAACAGGTTATGTTTTTAAGCTGTTTATTCTCTTGCCAGATGGACTATCTAGAATAGGCTACTTATAAATATTTATGAATATTTTTACTTTTATTGAAAATAAAATACCCAAAAATTATATTCGGGGCTAATTAAATAATATCCGGGGCTTTAGCCCCCAATAAAACAGCATAGTGACGCCCCTGGGTTCTGGGTTCAGGGTCTGTGTTTTGGATGTCTGGGTTTAGGTCCTGGGTTCAGCGTCTGCGTCCAGGGCCTCATCAACCAGGTAAACACGCGTCCTGCCGTCCTCTGAGCTCCAGGAAACGCACCAAGTTCCAGGTGGTTCATATTTAGCTCAGACCTCATTCACTCAATACATTCATGATCCAAAATCTGACGGCAGCTGACCTCAGATCTGTTGAACTGTGCTTTTATTTCTTTCACTTCATACGTTTCGACCAATCCTGTTGCTGGAGGCAGAGTTTTTTGCAGACAAACTAGACCAACCCTTGAACATTTTAAAATATAAATACACACAAATTCCTGTATAATAAATGGAGGTGTATGACAGCTCCATCTGCTGGACAGTTTGGACAACAGTCTCACACCAAACTACATTTTCCGTTTGAACCAACGTAGCTATAGTACATTGATGTGAGACCGGGTTGGTGGTTTGAACGTGTTGTAGTAGCAGAGAATAGCCTGCGGGGGCACTATGTACATTGTTAAATACATGAATAGGCTTGAATTTAGTAGTAATATGGATGTTTTATGTTTTTACAAAATGGATTATGTGAACATTGCTAAATAATATTAATTATGTATATTAAATGTATTGCAGGAGTTTAGCTTGACATTAACAAATTTAAAGGACAATTAATGAACCGCAACAAACATTCAAAAGTCAATTTAGTATTTTAATATATTAACAAAAATGCTTGACAGAAGTTTAATACATATTTTTGTAAAAGAAAGCAGAGGAAAACATTTTCCCAAATTAATCATTTCAAAATGTCAGCACCATTCAGAAAGCAAATGAAGAGGTTTGTGTAAAAGCAGTCCTCCCTGACCAGCTCTGTCCCTGACTCAAAACCCTGACTCTCAACCCTGACGCTGAACCCTCTGAGGGCAGGAAGACGTTCCTTCAGTGTAAAGGTTCAAGAAGGCACTCCTTCAGAGTAAAGCTTGAACCACGGAGAAGGAAGAAGAAGGGGAAGGAGTTGAGATTAGTGAAGTAGTGCGGTTAGTGACAGACGTGAAGGAAAGGCGTGTGGAAGCACACGGGTTCATGTGGGGTCAAGAAGATCACTCCCACTGGAGGTCAGTGATCCATCAGCCTAAAACCACTGAGCTCAGAAGGTCTTCTGAAGGACGAGGCTCAGGTGAACTGAGGAGATGGGACCAGCAGGATGTCAGGATCAGGTGGGACTCAGCTCAGGTGAGTCTGCCCCCGACCAAACACGATCAGGTGAGGTTCAGCCTTCAGTGTAAAAAATAAAAAAAATAAATAACATGTGTTAACAATTAATATTAATATTAATACTAATTCTTATAACAATAACAATTATTATGATTATTTACATTTACATTTAGGGCATTTAGCAGACGATGTTATCCAAAGCGACTAACAATAAGTACATTTTTCATAAGAAGTGAAACAACAAATCACAGTAAAGATGTTCATAGCACCAAGTGCAAGTACTAACAATCGCTAGGCTAACCCATTCCCTGTGTACACAGTGATAGCAGCTACTGCAGATGCTACACAATTAAGTACTATGAATATGTGCAATGTAGATTAAAAGTGTACAATAAGTGCGTACATTAAGTGCCAGGACGTACAACATACAATGGTGGCCGGAAGGGACTGGATGGCATTATAATTTTACTATAAGTGTCAGGCGGGCTCTTGAAAGAGGACTCCGACTCAGAAAGGCGAACGGGCCGAACAAACTTTTTTTCGGACTGCCTGTCCTCCCGTCGAAACAAGTGATCAAAAAACTTAACAAAACAATAGAAACAATAATAATGAGAAACTCAACTCAACTCTGATTCTTGGTTCAGGTCGTGGGAAAGACGAGGCTGTGAGTCAGGAGCTGGAGGTACACGGAAAGTGATGAACGAAATACTCTGGCGACAACGACAAGGGAAGACAAAGCCTATATACACATGAGGAGGGGAGACACAGGTGGAAACAATCAGGGATCAGGGGAGATACCAGGGCCCAGTTTCCCGAAAGCATCGTTAGCCTAAGTGGATCGCAGAGTGGGTCGTACGAACATCGTACAGTTTTCACACCGTTTTCCCGAAAGAATCGTTGGTAACGAACGTCTTGAAAATGCTCGTAGCTAACGAGTGCTCCAGGGTACTCGTAGGACGCTAAGAGCATCGTTAGCCTACTATAGAGTGAACTCATTATTGCATGAGGGTGACTTCATTCATAAAAAAATTAAAACATTCGGGAGTATGCAAGAATACAAATTATTCTAAAGAGGTCAGAGACTCCGTGCACAGCCCCGCCTTCCCCAGTGAACCAAGAAACCCCGCGCCGTGACGAACGGGGGATTTTACCCCCTGGGTTTTACACAGGAAACTTGAGATAAGAAGGTGAAATCGCCGGGCGTGCCAATAAGCTGTGACCGAACCGGCTCGGCAGTGTAGGAAGACCTATAGCCAGGGTTCGAGTTAGGTGGGAGCCAGTGGGAGCTGAGCTCCCATAGAGAGAGGTCTGGCTCCCATGAAAGCAGTAAACTCAAATATCTTTGGGGGTCTCGGAAAATACAGCCGCATAATATTGTAATTACAAATAAAAATATTTTCTCTTCCACATGCAGAGTAATATTGACGTTAAGTGGGATAATAGAACGCCGGTCATTATCGGGAAAATAAGCCCAGACAGGGCGAACCGGACACCGACGCGAAACGGAGGTGCTTAAGACCTGAAGGGGCTTATTTTCGATTATGAGCGGCTACTTGCCAAAACGAAAAAATAGCCTGACACAAGGTGTCTTTTTACAATTTATTTGTTACCATACGTAGTGTTGATTAGCAGAGAAATAGTTAGCCAAAGACGTTGACGTCGCTTAGCAACCGAAGAAGCTGGCGTTGATGTGAAGGGCCCATGCAAATGAACGGAGCGTTCCACCACGGCATTGAGAAGAGCCGTGTCATAATAGCCCATACCTCCTATATCTCCCCCCTCCCCTGTCAAAATTCAGCGCAATGGAATCATAACTCAAAACCTGCCTATACTTCATCCTGCCCAACAATATGGGCAGGATCTAGACCAAGCTCTCCTAATCGGGTCAGCAATAGCCGTGTTTGAATGATAATGAATGAATGGAACGTTGCATTTAAATATCCAATGCTAGAGAGCCAATCAATGAAACCTTAAGTCGGCTCTCCTGCTGCGCAAAGTATGTTTCAGAAACCAGCACATTAAGATAAATGTAGTTGTCACACAACCTATTTTGGACTTTTGTAATATGGAATTATTTCAGGGGGGGAAATGCCGTGAATAAATGTATGCAGTGCGTTCAGGATTAGGACTGATATATATGTTGGCCTAGGCCTAATCAATTGTGTTTTAATAACTTTAGCATTCATATTATTGCAGTCTATTATTTTCGTAGGCTAATCTGCTGTTGGCGTTGATGGGGGGGGATATTTTAACCCATTTTAACCCCATTTTCCTGCGACATTCCTGCGTCTCCCCCATCTACATAGCCCGTTTCAGCACCGTGTCAGTGGACAGTTACAATCCTGCAATCAACGTGAGTGCAGTGAAAGCGCGTTCAGGTTAAGAGGAGTTTCGGGAAACGCTCCAAAGAAATTATCGATGGTTCGAAAGATCCATCGGGAGAATGATCTTACGAGCGAAGATCCATCATTATCAGAAAACGGGTCCCTGGTCTCTAGCATACTTGTTATTCACTGATTATTAACATGTACACACACATACAGTTACACAGTAAGACATTCAATCACACAGTTATACAGTGATACATAAATATAATAGATGGAAATATTTATTTGAGTGGTTCATTTATTTTAAATGCTCTTAAAAGGTCACCTATTAAATCTATGGGCCCGTTGGCTGTGTCACCGTCAGCAGTTACCAGGGACCGTCCTGCCGTCGCCTCTACCCACCACGGGACCACCACCCTCTCCGGCTACCCACCACAGGAACACCACCGTCACCGTCAGCAGGTCAGAGCCCCCTCACAGCTTCACCCTTTTGAAATAGATCTATCTTTATTGAAATGTATTCACCCTGGAGGCCTACCTACACCAATCGCACCGACACCACACAGCCACACTACCACGCACACAACAGACGCACGCTACCTCCCACACCTACATCCCGTTATAGACCCCCCCAGCCTTCTGTATAGACCCCCACACACCCACCATCACCACAATAGACCCACACACACATATCAAACCACAGAACACACCAGACCCACACCAACACACCCACACACACAACCACTCAGACCACAAAGACCACCTCCACCATCCACCCGTCCACTCCTCCCACCACCATCAACACACACCCGGTACATTGCACCAGATGGTCCAACCCGTGGAAAAGACAAAGTATATTTTAAAATACTCCAGGCCCTGCACCACAGGGACACAGCGGACAGAGCGGTGTCCTCCCGGGAACTCCCCAGGGAACACACACTACTCCATACACCGTCCGCCCCTCACTCACCACTCATCACCAACCCACACCCCCTCAACCTACTCCCCCCCTCCCCCATACCGACCAGTCCCCATACCACCCCACCTCGAGCCTGGACCTTCCCCTCACCGACACCTCCACAGCCCACACTCAGCCACACAGATCCCCCCCCTCCCCCCTCCCTCTGCCTCCCCAACCAGCACCCACACACACCCTAGATCACTCTATTCAGGCCCACGCCCCACACTGACGGAGCTCACAACTATACACACAACCAGAAACACCACAGACCCCCCCTCACACAACCGGCCCTCCCCCTCCCCCCTCCCTCAAGGATAAGGGGTAGGGGTAGGGCCCCCACCTTCCCTACCTGCAGCAGGAGCCAGGACCCCCACAGAGTCGCACCACACACCCTCCACACCACCTCAGATCAATTACCCCCCCCCAACTCAACCAACCCCCCACCCACCCATCCCCACCCTCTCCCCCACTCCACCCAGTCAGAAATCCTCTCACCAGATGAACCTCCACCTCAGGGGACCGAGCAACAACCAACACACCACCATACACCACCCTCTCTCCAGAGTTCCCCCTCACTCCATCCACACACTTGCATCCAACCTCTCCCAAGGAGACGATCATCCACCTAGACGCACAGGTCATTCATACCCATAACTCCCCACCAGATTCCACCACACCCCACACACCAACACCCAGCAGACCTCTCCTTAGATCACACACGCACCAACCTCATTGTGGACCTTGTTGACTCCATCTCACTAAAATCCACCCCCGACCCCCCCCCCCCCCCCCCCCCCCCTCTCCCCCATAGGTCTCACCAGTGGCCTGGCGAAAAATCTAAGAGCAATGCTGAAGGGGCCTACTAAGGTCAACACGACCACAACGAACCCAACCGACCAAAACCTTTCCCCCTTCCCCCCACAACCTTCTTGCCAGGTCACTGTTGACACCAACCCTCCGGCCCCCACTGCCCCCCCCCCTACATTATCCCCTCCAGATATTAAACCACAGTCTATCCCCTCCCCGACCAATCCTGCAGTCTTAAAATACTATCGACCCCCCTTACCATAAGGTTAGGGTGGGCCACATGCTGCAGGATTGGTCGTACCTAGGACACACACCCACACTCATCATCGGCGACTCCAATCTCAACAGAATTCCCCCACACACACACATACAAATAGACAGTTATCCCGGGGCCACCTTAGGACATATCTAACACATCCTACAGAAAACACCAACACACACTCACACACAAACAGTCATCCTTTCAGTTGGCATAAACAACATGAATCACAACCCCGAACTTACATCCATCAAACAAATATCGGCCCTTAATAAACAGGCTCTTACCACATTCCCAAACGCCACCATCCACTTCCCAGTCATCAACCACTCACCGAAAAAACAGCAGAACCTACGCCACTCAACAGCTACATAGTCACTGATCTCAGTCCCCTACTAGAAACTCCCCACGACACCTTCACCACTCAACCTGACAACATCCCAACAGGTACTTCTCTTAGCCCCCACCTTAGACCCCCCGGCCGGCAGAACGGTCCCCGTGGAGGCCCAGGTCCTCAACACGGTCCCACACTCACTGAGGAGCCCGCTGTCCTCACAGCGTTCACCCACCGCCAGCCCAGAGACAGCCCCACCGGCACCTCCACACACACATTAACACACATCAGCTCAGCCACAATATATTAATTAATATATACACCTCCACACACACACATCAGCTCAGCCACAATATATTAATTAATATATACACCTCCACACACACATTACACACATCAGCTCAGCCACAATATATTAATTAATATATACACCTCCACACACACATTAACACACATCAGCTCAGCCACAATATATTAATTAATATATACACCTCCACACACACACATTAACACACATCAGCTCAGCCACAATATATAAATTAATATATACACCTCCACACACACACACATTAACATACATCAGCTCAGCCACAACATATAAATTAATATATACACCTCAACACACACACACTAACACACATCAGCTCAGCCACAATATATAAATTAATATATACACCTCCACACACACACACACACATTAACACACATCAGCTCAGCCACAATATATAAATCAATATATACACCTCAACACACACACATTAACACACATCAGCTCAGCCACAATATATTAATTAATATATACACCTCCACACACACACATTAACACACATCAGCTCAGCCACAATATATTAATTAATATATACACCTCCACACACACATTAACACACATCAGCTCAGCCACAATATATGAATTAATATATACACCTCCACACTATAGGGTTTCCGATACCTTAACACTTTACACAGGAAGTGGAGGAAATGCCTCCGAAAAAGTCCGCGAAAGAGTTCGTTACTGATGAGGAATACGTGACTGTCAATGTCCTAACAGAAATGTTAGAACAACAGAAAGTGTTCTTTAAAGACATGATGGACCTCCAGGAAAAGAATTTTAAAACGTTTCTACAAATATTCATGGAGACAACAAACAAGCGAGTCGACAACCTCGTAAAAGACTTCACGGAATATAAACAGAGCCTGGACTACACACAAACTCAGGTGGATATGCAGAAAAAGACCAGCGACGAGATTGCAATAATGTGCAGAGATACACGCAGAGACATAAACACAGTAAGCGAATCTGCACTATCACTGGATGGTAAAACTGACTATCTCGAGGGGCAATCCAAAAGGAACAACATCATCATTGACGGCATTCCGGAGTCGCAACGTGAAAGCTGGGAGGAAACAGAGAACAAGGTCCGCCGGACTCTAGCTGAAAAGTTGGAAATGGACGAGGGACGGATCGAGGTGGAGCGAGCCCACCGGACGGGGGATCCGACAACAGCAGGAGACCGACACAGACCGATCGTCGTCAGGTTTTTAAGATGAAAGGACAAGGTGGCCGTTATGGCAAGAGCAAACAAGCTAAGAGGCACGAACATCTACCTTAACGAGGACTACTCTGAAGCTGTAAGGCTGAAACGAAAGGAACTCATCCCAATCATGAAGGCTGAAAGATCAAAGGGAAACATTGCCTACATCCGCTATAATAGACTCATTGTTCACCCTCCCTCCCAAAGGACTGTCGGAGGGGAAAGATCAGCCAAGAATACGGGTTCGTAACTTCGGGCAGGCACGCACACACACTGTGGGTACTGAATATTAATCTTCCTTCACCATGTTTATGCCAACACTTCCCAAGAAAGGGCTTAAAATAGCTCATGTAAACATCTGTAGCTTAAGAAATAAAGTTCAGGACATAGATAACCTGTTAACGACTGACACAATTCATATTCTAGCCATCTCTGAAACTCATCTAGATAATACATTTGATGATGCTACAGTGGAGATACAAGAATACAGCATTTATAGAAAGGACAGGGACCTATATGGAGGGGGAGTTGCAATGTACATTCAAAGCCACATCCCTGTTAAGCTCAGAAATGATCTAATGTCATGTGATGTTGAAATGCTATGGCTACAGGTTAATTTACCCCACCTAAAACCTATATTACTGGGATGCTGTTATAGGCCACCAAGCTCCAGCAGTCAGTATCTTGATAATCTGTGTGAAATGTTTTATAGAGCGTGCGATGAAAAAAGAGAAATCTATGTCCTGGGAGACCTAAACATAAATTTTCTTGCGTCAAGCTTTCCTCTGAAAAAGAAAATTCGGTAACCCTTCCTTTTACAGTCCCCTAATTACTAGGTATTTACCCGGTACATACATGGTAAATCATAGTGTATTACTGGGTAATTACCACTGGTAATAAGAAGGTAAATACAGAGGTAGTTACCCGGCAAATACATGGTAAATCATAGTGTATTACTGGGTAATTACCACTGGTAATAAGAAAGGAATTATCCAGTAAATTATAGTGTATTACTGTGTAATTACCACTGGTAATAAGAAGGTAAATACAGAGGAATTACAGCTGAAGTACTAAGTAAAACCTCCACTATTACCCATCAACTCAACTAAGTAGCGTGTAGTTGTAACTGTTTTAGGTTGGTAATAACTCCGATATTGTGTACTTCCTAGGAAATTAGGCAACCAATTCTTAGAAACACTTATTATCCAAGGTTTATGTTCTTAACAGCCGAAGTTTAATGATGTACTATCTAAAAATTAGCATAGTACTTTCTAATAAAATACTTTTTCTTAGTTATTATTCGTAGCTACACCCATTTAGAAAGGGTTTATTCGATTTACCACTATGGAATTACTTACCTGGTAACAACCTCTGCATGAACAGTTTTCCTCTAGTGTTATGGTACATCTTCTTAAATACTGGGTACAAAGCCGTTTGTTTCCATGGTATTACCAGGTTCTTACCATATAATTTATAATAGATACATTCCATTATCCATGCAGTCAACACAAACTTGTACCATGTACGTTCTGCGACGTTACCAAGTAAAACACACCAATTTACCCAGTAATTAAGCTGAAACTGTACTGTAAAAGGAAGCCTTGTTTGTTTCCATGGTATTACCAGGTTCTTACCATATAATTTGTAATACATTATTCCCTTTTCCATGCAGTCAACACAAACTTGTACCATGTACGTTCTGCAACGTTACCAAGTAAAACACGACAATTTACCCAGTAATTAACCTGAAACTGTACTGTAAAAGGAAGCCTCGTTTGTTTCCATGGTATTACCAGGTTCTTACCATATAATTTGTAATACATTATTCCCTTTTCCATGCAGTCAACACAAACTTGTACCATGTACGTTCTGCGACGTTACCAAGTAAAACACGACAATTTACCCAGTAATTAAGCTGAAACTGTACTGTAAAAGGAAGCCTCGTTTGTTTCCATGGTATTACCAGGTTCTTACCATATAATTTGTAATACATTATTCCCTTTTCCATGCAGTCAACACAAACTTGTACCATGTACGTTCTGCGACGTTACCAAGGAAAACACGACAATTTACCCAGTAAGTAAGCTGAAACTGTACTGTAAAAGGAAGCCTCGTTTGTTTCCATGGTATTACCAGGCTCTTACCATATAAGTTGTAACTGGTTAATCCCTTTTCCATGCAATCAACACAAACCATATATGTTCTGCAACATCGTTCACCAGTAGTTAAGCACTTTAATTGTTGTTATAAAACCCCAAACCACTGTTGATGAAAGACATATTAAAATTAAACAAAATCAAAGGCTTATCTTTCAAACAATGCATATCTCACAAACAGGCACTGAACACTGAAGAAATCGGACAAAAAAAAGAGCCGTCCACATCAACTCAATTTAAATGTTACTGATGGTGTTTTCATAAAACACATGACAGTGTTATGGCAAGTGACCACAAGGAAGACTGCTTCAACCTCTACAATTTGAATAAGTGGTGAATGCCATGCAGCAATCTGCCTATGGGAGCATCTTTGTGGTCATTCGCAAACCAATGAGTCCACTCGATGAATGAGAGATGACTCTTTAGTGTCTTCTCTGTGAGGTATATCTGCAGTCTCCACATCTGGGATTTGAAGGCTGACCAAGACCTGACCAGGTACCTCCAAATCTCCCCTTCAAGAATCAGAAGACAAGAAAATAAACATTAGGACTGTCAATTAATGAACATTTCTAGAACATGTAGAACTCAAAGATTATTTTGTTTATCAGTTAAGAAAGGATGCTGGTCCTCTGGCCATTGTGTTTGGTCATATTGAAAAGAGAAAAAGGCATAGCCATAAATACAGTTAAAGGTTGGGTAGGTGATTCGCTTTTTTGGCCATTTTTGCAAAATTACTTGAAATCCTTATCATAACCCGCTTACAGCCACTGAGTTAGAAGTACTGACATGAAAATTAAACAAGTCAATCATCTGTGGAACGGGCAGGGCTCGAAAAACTCCAGCCAATCATTTGGATTGCCACCTCGTTGCATTGGACAGTAAGTACGTCAATCAACGGTCGTACTGCACTCCCCCTCCCCCGCGCCCCGTGCGCGACCCCTTCGTGCAGTACTCGTGACCCAGAGCTCGTGACCCAGAGCAAGCTCCTGTTTGTTGTTATCCTGCGGTAGCTACTGGAACTAGTTAATCCACATTTGGACCTAGCAGTAGAAGACAATTTCAATGGCAGACAAGACGCCACCATCCCCACCACCACCACCACCACCAGCAAAGAGAAGGAAAACTCTTTTTCAGAGAGTAATTGATAATAAAAACGCTGAAAGAGAAAAACTGAAATCGAGAATAATCCTAGGCGCTGCTTTCGAACGTTTCGAACGAAGGGTCTAAAAACCGATGCTTGTGTGGCGGTTGACCTAGTTTCAAAGTTTATACCGTTTATACTCGGTAATACCGGTGTTGAGACGAGTGTATTACTCGTTGTGAAAATGTCCACACCGCAGCAACCCTAGTGAAAACCAGGACTTCCAATACAATTATATGAAACAAACATACATTTTCTAAAAATAGTAATGATTTATGTGACCGTTTAATGTTTATAACATCTGGTGCAACCATAGCCGCGAGAACGTATTCTCAGCAGGGGGTGCTGGAAAAAAAAAACTCAGCCTGCACTAGACTCGCAACTCGTTACATTGATAAAAAAAGATATATAGCAGCGCAGCTCAATTACACCAGTGCATGCGCGCACAGTTGAAAATCGATCGTTGTGTTCACTTCCTTCACACCATGGTTCACATCCAGCTGCTCACAGAACAAGTTTAGCGCACCACCGCTACCCTCACACTTTTTCATATAACCTTTTTTCAGCACTAGGTCATATGAGCATTAAATAAATGCTGCGTCTCAAAATGCCTTGGACAGCAGCGAGGATGACTCGCTTTGCCACGGGCCGAAACAGTTCGGAGCGACCACAGCCAGAGCGAACACAGCGGGGCAGAGGAGTGTCAGGAATAGTCTTTGGTGTACACATCAGTACGGCCTATTTTCACTACTGTTTAGTGGCAATGCAGTGTTTTATTCTATGCCTTTTTATTTTCGTATAGCCGATTATTTCAATGAATACAATTTATTTATTCATAAAAACAAGATCTGGTCTTCAAATCTTTTTTCCAAATATAGGTCGTCTTACAATGGGGTTTGTGTTTATATTCGGACCAATACGGTACAGCGGGCGCTCACATGACTGTGTCCTTGGTAAACGGTTAAGCATTTCCTGGTGCATAATGTGACGCTTCAGAACCTAAAATCCCGTTTCTCCCCGTTGACACGACCAGGGGCGCCGAAAAGGGGAGGTAAAGGAGACGGATTCTAGGGGCCCATGATGGAGGGGGGCCCAGAGAGGCCCCTAATGATGATGAAATTATAATACAGAAGGCCCTGTAAAGATTATTTTCATGGGGCCCAAAATCCCTAGCGGCGCCCCTGGACACGACAACACATAACCGGCGTTTTCAGAAATCTCCACTTTGGCCGGAGTTTTTAGAAATGATCGTTTTCTGTGATAAGACAGGGCCTCGGACAGGGGGTGTTGCAGCACCCCCAAAACCCCTACTTCCCGTGGTACTGGGTGCAACTTACAGCTGAATGTAGTGCCATGTTGTTAAACGAAAACCTACGCTAGCCTGGCTCGCTCTCGCGCATCTCTGTTTGCGCTCGTGCATGATTGCGCGTCCAGGTACTTGGAATGGGTGGAGTAAGAGTCAGCGTTGAAGGAGAGGGGGTAGGACCATTTGAGTTGTGTATTTTCAAAATCTGCTGGCGTTTCGCAAATCGCATACCCAACCTTTAAGTTGTTTGTTGTAATTTAGGAAGAACTTACCATTTCGTGCAGGATTGCCACCTAACTTTCACTTCTGCTCTTCCCTAAAAGGAATGACATTAGAACAAATTATAATTAAGAAATAACATGCAGTAGTTATGAGGGAAAGAAGCATTTGTTAAATATATCTGTAGTATGAAATTGCTTAATGTATTTTATAATTCATCCATTTCCAAAAAACCCCTATGAGAGCAAAGCTGAAAAAACACGCCCGATGGTGTTGGTAGACAGCTGCGTAGATTAACATGAGAGTGTTTGTGTTCTGCGACACGCACAAGTAAAAAAAAACACATCAGATAAGCCATCACAGTTGGCTACATCCAGCCTAGTGATAAATATTTAGAGCTAAAACTACAGCTAGGACAAACCCTGCACTCTGCTTCTGCTTATGTTCACCATTTCAGTGACTTTATTTTAGAGAGGTTCACTAGCATTTAATGGAAGTGTAATCAACAGCTGTAGCTTACATGTTGCAAGTGCTGGTGATGACTCATCTATTTTGTTGTATCTTTGCCTTTTAGGTGTGTTGATTCGTGTAAATATGTAGAGGCGACTACAGCGCACATAGATAAAAGAGCATTCTGCACTGCTCCTCTCCTATTTTCTCTTACAAACCAATCCAATCAATCAGCTTGGGTGCAAAAATCACAGAGGGGTAGCCCCAATGTAAAATTTATATTGGGGAAACTGAAAGAATCAACTGATTGTTGGGCTGCCTCATTATCCTTTCAGCCTGAAAGCCTGCTGAAGGCTGCCCTCTCCATATAAAAACAATTGGACAGCCAGTGCTTCATTAGAAGTATTACCGTTGATCATGAGTAGAGGCCTTGATTGAGTGATAAAAAAATCGTCATGATTTGAAACTCAGTTGACAATAGGAAAGACATGACGAATCAGATCCGACTAGTTAAATTCTTAGTCGGAGACAGCCCTTCACTGCACAATTATTTTTTGTGTTTTGAAACATCAAAGGACTACAATTTGCGTTTTCTTATATAATCCTCAGATAACACTGTGTTGTAGAATGAAAAATAAATCGATTGTGAACCTTAAATGTTTTCCCATTGTATTTTACTAGAACACCCAGAGGAAGAAAGCAGAACATACTTACATTTGCAACTCTTTTTCTCAAAATCCTATCATACAGGAACACCTTCTGTGTCCTGTGTTTGCGGCATTCTAAATAAAAAAAAGAAAAAGTACAAAACGAATTAGACACCCAAGTATTAAGAGTTCTAAAGCAGCAGCTCTAACAATTTCATTTTTGGGTAGTTGACTTCTACCAGTTAAACGGTTTAAAATAATACTACAGTATGTTATACATGTCAATCAACTTATGGTGACATGTGCACCCGGAAAACTAACCACATGTGCAGGTTGAACTTGTGTATTTACAAAGTTTTGCCGTTTTACTTGCAAAGGTTTTTTTGCTCTTACTTACAGGACATACTAATTTATATATATATATATATATATATATATATATATATATATATATATATATATATATATATATATATATATACATACATACATACATATACATATATATACATACTAGAGCTGTCAGTTAAACGCGTTATTAACGGCGTTAACGCAAACCAATTTTAACGGCGTCAATTTTTTTATCGCGCGATTAACGCAGATCTTTTATTAAAAAAATATATATATATATATATATATATATTTTTTTTTTTTTTTCCTTTGGCTCAAAACAAAGAAGCAGTAGCCTGACTGCTATGTTCAAATTACATTTGTTCAAAGCAGTCTAAACGACTGCTTAGATTTTGATTGCACTATAGGCTCTTTTTTTGTATCTTCCTGTTTTGATCAGTATATGCCAATGTTGTTATCAATAAAAAATCATTTGCACAAGGCAAGCCGATGCACTTCACCATGTTGATAAGAGAATTAAAACGAGAAGAATTAATGGGACAAAGAAATCAAGGGATATTTAGCATATAAAACTAATTTGCGATTAATCGCGATTAATGTGAGTTAACTATGACATTAATGCGATTAATCAAGATTAAATATTTTAATCGCTTGACAGCTCTAATACATACATATACATATATATACATATATAATCATATACATATATGAATATTAAAACATTTCAAGACATCTTGACAATATTCAATTTCATTTTTTTTTTTTGTGTGTGCATTTCTCCCATAAAGACTCGATCACTGATAAGTATGAACAGGATTTATTTAAATAACGACATGGGAATATTTTGCATGGTAAATCTTTGGCATGAGCCCCGTCACTGATCCAGGGTGACGTGCGGACTCGGCGTATCCTGCCAGGACTAGCAGGGGCGGAGCCTTCCCCAAAAGAGAGGACGTAGGCCTACGCCGGAAATAGGTGATAACTCGGCATGTCCTGCCGGGACTGGCAGGGGCGGAGCCGACCCCAAAAATAGAATAGCGAAAGGGGGTAATGAGACCATACATACCCGCGTAGAAGAAGTGGACAAGGATCTATACTGCTTCTGGAAGATAAAAGGCATACCCAATATACGACATATTAAGAGTCAATCATACATACCGTAAAACGATAAGCTTAAGACCGTCAGCGAGATCGATGAATCACGTAAAAGCAGTTGACTTAAAATACCTCAGCGAGATCAATTACAATTTAGAGCACTCTGCAGCTGTTACGCAGCGAGCCACGAGTGCTTTCGTGCTGTACCAACTGCCGTGGTCGATTCACTCTCCGGGTTCGCTGCGTGACCTGAGTGCTTTCGCGTTGAACCACCGATGTGGTCAACAAACTCACGAGTGCCCTTGATGTGCCACCGACGTGGTCACGCACTCACCGGTGTTGCTGCAGCAAATATTGTGTACTTCCGTGTTGAACACCGACGTGGTCAACGAAATCACGAGTGCCCTTGCTGTGCCACCGACGTGGTCACGCACTCACCGGTGTTGCTGCAGCAAATATTGTGAACTTCCGTGTTGAACACCGACATGGTCAATGAACTCCGAGTGCCCTGCACTTGAGCTTTTGATATTATGCCACCGACGTGGTAATTAAATTTGCATGTGCCTGAGTTGTGCCCACCGACGTGGTCAACGCACTACCATGGTTGCTGCAGCGAACATGAAGTTCTGTGTTGTACCGCACCGACGTGCGCAACGAACTCACGAGTGCTTGAGTTGTTCCCACCGACGTGGGCAACGCACTCACCGGATTTGCTGCAGCGAACGTAGAGTTCTGTGTTGTACCGCACCGACGTGCGCAACGAACTCACGAGTGCTTGAGTTGTTCCCACCGACGTGGGCAACGCACTCACCGGGGTTACTGCAGTCAAACCATGAGTACTAGATAACGTGCCACCGACGTGGTCATACTCACGAGTGCCCTTGATGTGCCACCGACGTGGTCACGCACTCACCGGGTTTGCCACTGTAACCTTGAGTTTTATTTTCCTATGTTACGCCACTTTCGTGACAGCGAACTCAAGAGTGTTTTCTAGATGATCCGCCGACGTGGTCACACTCGCCGGGGTTGCTGCAGGTTAACCTGAGTTATGAAACCGAATTTTGCTTTATGAATTTAGTACCTGATAACCACCACCGCCGGTAGTTGCAAATAGTGTTGCTTTTGGCAATGAAAATTATGACTAAGAGTCGTCATCAACAAACCTTTATCGTGTGACAAAAACGAGACTGGACGCAACGTGGATGCTGGGTGTGTGACAATAGCTGTGATTAAATGCATAGTACAATATAGTTGGCGAATAAAACAAGACAAAAAAGTGTTTTACGAAAATAAGACTGCTAAAATGTCTCTTCATTTTCGTTGACCTAAACTAGGCGATAAAGACTTATAACGTTATTTTGTTCAACTGGAACTTCAACTGTTCCAGACATAACATCGATTTTCAACCGTTTACCTTATTTAACAAAACTACGCACTTGTAACTTCGATAACATCTAAATGGAATTACGATAACACTGGAAAGAGTATGAATGTAACTAAAACTAATAAAAACTAAAATGACAGCTTGACACAAGACTAGACCAACACTAGAAAGGAAACAGGCCACCAAAAACAGCTATGGTTGCAAAACGTGTAAAACCTGTCTTAACCGACGTTAGAGAGCATCGTGTGCGCTTGAAGAAAGAACCTTGAATTCGACCGGATGTAGGACGTCGAGTTCTGTGTTGTACCGCACAGACGTGTGCAACGAACTCACGACTAGTGCCTGAGTTGTGCCCCAGTTGTGCGTTGACGTGGTCAACGCACTCACCGGGGTTACTGCAGTCAACCATGAGTAATAGATAACGTGCCGCCGACGTGGTTATAGTCACGAGTGCCCGAGTTGTTACCGCTGCGCTTTGGTCAACGCACTCACCGGGGTCGCCGCTGCGAACCTTGAGTTTTATTTTTTCCATGATATGCCACCAACGTGACACCGAACTCAAAGAGTGTTTTCTAGATGATCCACCGACGTGGTCGAACTCGCCTGGGTTGCTGTAGGTTAACCTTGAGTTATATAGCCGAATTTTGCTTTATGAGTTTAGTACCTGATAACCACCACCACCAGTAGTTGCAAATAGTGTTGCTTTTGACACCGAAAATTATGACTAAATGTCGTCATCAACAAACCTTTATCGCGTGAGGAAAACAATGCTGGTCATATGACAATAACTATCATTAAATACGTAGTGCAATGTTGTTGGCGAATACAAACGAGACTGAAAGTGTTTTACAAAATAAGACTGCTAAAATGTCTTCATTTCCGTTGACCTAAACTAGGCGATAAACTGTAATAACGTTTTGTCCAAACGGAACCTCAACTGTTTAAGACATAACAACATCAATTTTCGGCCGTTTACCTTATTTAACAAATCTACGCACTTGTATCTTTGATAATACCTAAACGGAATTTCAATATGTTGCATATTCTTGAAGAAAGTTGTCCAATCCCGGGATGCTTTTAACTGACTTCATTTATTATAAAGTCTGCATGTTTCGGTATGGTAACTGAAGCTTAACAGAGGGAATTGTATCCAACGCGTGTGAGAGGAAAATACCGTGATCTACTTCAAGCCCCCGGGCTTAGGCCCGGGGTGGCTCTCTGCCGTCTACCTATTGATCTCTGGCCTCTCGAGTTCGAAACCACCCGCTAGAGAGGACGTCAAGTGGGCGTGGCCTAGTGGGCGTGGCCGGGGTGGCGTAAAGGCTTCGGCTCCTTCTGTGGTGGAGCAGCCTTCAATAAGGTCTTGCTCCCCTTGTGGCTATGTGAGAGAAATGCAGCTTCTTAAAATGCTTATCACATATCACTAGAAAGAGTATGAACGTGTCTAAACTAATAAAAACAAAAGTGACACCTTGACACAAAGACTAAAACTAGAATGGAAACAGGCCGCCAAAAACAGCTGTAGTAGCAAACGTGATAAACCTGCCTTAACCGACGTTAGAGCATCGTGTGCGCTTGAAGGAAGAACCATGAATTCGACCGGATGTAGGATTCGTAAGCTGTGGAAGACCGCCTTCCCAGCCGTTTGATAGACGCGACCGGCAACCCTTGTTCAGCGGCTGCCGCTCCAATCCGGAAGCAGTGGCCAATGTAGAGGGGAGATGGTGGGCCGCACCCTTCTACCACCGTCGCGAGATTGACTCTGAACCACCCTTTAGTCATTGGCAGGCCGCAAATAAACAGGTGATTCGGGGACGTGCGTTGCCGAAGCTTGAGATAAAGGAACATGGAAGCGTAAGGACAGAGAGTTGTTGATTCTTGAAATGATAATAGTAACAGCTGCTCCTAGGCTATCGCTTTTAGATGAAAAATGCCTTGCAGAGAAGGTGACATCAGCGAAAGTCAGGCCCCGTGTAGGGGAAAAAGTCTGAGTAGGAGACGTGTACGCATTTGCGCATAAACCCAAGAACACATAAACCCGAGAATGCCTAAACCCGTAGAACGCATGAACCCGTAGAACGCATGACCCGTAGAACACATGAACCCGTAGAACGCTGTGAGAAACACTGACTCGAGTAATATGTTAAAATAAGGATGAAAACTCCCAGAGAGAGCACGCTAATCTATTCAAAATATCGAGTGAGTTGGAGTGGCCAACACACATAAATAATTGTAATACACCAAAATTGTTAACTGACATACATGGCTAAACAAGCAAATGAAAAATTAAATACCCCATGTAGGGGAAAAAGTCTGAGTAGGAGACGTGTACGCATGGACGCATGAACGCATGAACCCGAGAACGCATGAACCCGTAGAACTGTGAGAAAACACCGTCTCGAGTAATATGTTAAAATAAGGATGAAATCTCCCAGCTCTGAGAGAGCACACTAATCTTTTTGAAATATCGAGTGAGTTGGAGTGGCCTACACACGTAAATAATTGTAATAGGCCTACACCAACATTGTTAACTGTCATACGTAGCTAAACGAGCAAATGAAAAATTAAGTACCAACGCGACTGAAGCTATTTACAATAAGACTATAATATATAAAATGATACCATAATGTACCTGTTCTTTGTCTTTGGATCTTTTGATAAATTGAACGATATGTGAATCGCATTGCGAGCAGAGGAACGTGAGAGTTAGTGAGCAGCAGCTGAACCAATCTAAAAGGCCCTTCGTCAATAAAAACCTTTTAGTAATAATCAGTTACCACAGTGCCTAAAACCCATCAACTTCATTCATGTTAAAGTGAAGGGAAAAACCTCAGACACAAGGAGTTAACCGAACATATAAAGATATGTATAAAGATAATTATGAACCTTTGATTGCGAACGTAGAGTTCTGTGTTGTACCACACCGACGTGTGCAACGAACTCAACGAATTCAACCGGATGTAAAATCCGTATGCTGTGGAAGACCACCTTCCCAGCCGTTTTGACGCTGCTTTGTTATCGCAAAACATGGTTATACGTTAACGCCGCCATGCTTTGCCCCACAGAACGCTAGCTGCTACGATAGGGTAAAGCTCGAACAGCGCAGACGACTCTGACCTTAGGGCGAACGTACCAGCTTCGACTGGCCATCCCTCAGCAACCATTGCCCTTGGAAGAAACCCCCTAACCCAACCGAGGGAGCCGCATCCTGAAGCTGGACTGGTAGAGCTGTGAGAGAAAATACGCTGCAGGGGCTAACGCGGGGACTGCAGTAGCCATGGTAGCAGGGCACGTGCCAGGTGCATAGCCTGTGAAGGCGGAGGAAGCCGAGCCTGATGGTTGCTGGAAGTAGAAAGGCGCCGTGGCGACCGACGACAGCGGGTTGGGGGCCTGGACCCGTCCGGGAGTTCCGCATGGTGTTTCGACGGCGTCCATCCTGGCGCCAAATGCTTTGCACCAACTCGGCGAGGGTTTGTAGAACCAGGCGGATGTCCGTGTTGGGAACTTGTTGGTGGTGTTGTTGAGGATACCGGGGACCGAAAAGAACGGCTTTCTGCGCTCGCTTGCCGGGACCAGAAGTAGTACGCCGACCAGCACGAATCCGAAGTTATGACCTCTTGGTGTGTATTAACCGACGTAGCAACTAAGCGACGAGATATGCGAGATAATCAGAAGCACAGTAAAGCAGCAGCATGCGTCGAACGAAGACCTGAGCAGCGAAGACATATGTTAGACTACTCTTTATAGAGCAGGTGTAGGCAGGTGATTGGTAGCTGGTGATTGGTGATTGGCGGCCAGCCGCGCGTGATTTGAGTCCTCCTGGTAGAACTACCAGCAAGCTTAACATTTGTTATAGCTAGGTTATTAGACATGAAGAAGAGAGTGAATCAAACCTTTCACCAGTGGGAGAGAAGGCTGAGAGGGGTTGAAGGGTGGAGGGGGAGAAGGCTGAGAAGGGGTGAAGGATAGAGGGGGAGGAGGCTGAGAGGGGTTGAAGGGTGGAGGGGGAGGAGGCTGAGAGGGGTTGAAGGGTGGAGGGGGAGAAGGCTGAGAAGGGGTGAAGGGTGGAGAGGGAGGAGGCTGAGAGGGGGTGAAGGGTGGAGGGAGGAGGCTGAGAGGGGGTGAAGGGTGGAGGGGGAGAAGGCTGAGAGGGGGTGAAGGGTGGAGGGGGAGGAGGCTGAGAGGGGGTGAAGGGTGGAGGGGGAGGAGGCTGAGAGGAGGTGAAGGTTGGAGGGGGAGGAGGCTGAGAAGGGGTGAAGGGTGGAGGAGGCTGAGAGGGGGTGAAGGGTGGAGGTGGCTGAGAGGGGGTGGAGGTTGGAGGGGGAGGAGGCTGAGAGGGGGTGAAGGGTGGAGGAGGCTGAGAGGGGGTGAAGGTTGGAGGGGGAGGAGGCTGAGAGGGGGTGAAGGGTGGAGGGGGAGGAGGCTGAGAGGAGGTGAAGGTTGGAGGGGGAGGAGGCTGAGAAGGGGTGAAGGGTGGAGGAGGCTGAGAGGGGGTGAAGGGTGGAGGTGGCTGAGAGGGGGTGGAGGTTGGAGGGGGAGGAGGCTGAGAGGGGGTGAAGGGTGGAGGAGGCTGAGAGGGGGTGAAGGGTGGAGGAGGCTGAGAGGGGGTGAAGGGTGGAGCTGGCTGAGAGGGGGTGAAGGGTGGAGGAAAAGAAGGCTGAGAGGGGGTGAAGGTTGGAGGGGGAGGAGGCTGAGAGGGGGTGAAGGGTGGAGGGGGAGGAGGCTGAGAGGGGGTGAAGGATGGAGGTGGAACAGAGGGAAAAGGGTGTAGCACAAAGTTGTCTTCGGGTCCTGGTCCTGGCCCTGCTCCAGACCGAGCACTGTCCGCCATTGGCCCAGGCACAGCTGTTGATGCGCCCTGGCAGAGATGCAGCTCTGCAAATACAATATTTAGATAAATAAATAAATCACTTCCAAGGAAAAATAATAGTAAGTAGTTTGAAGACATCCTACAGCAGCGGATTTACTCTTAAAAGCTCAGATAGATGAGGTGGTATATGAGGTTTCAATGCTGCAATGGGCTAGATGTAACACTTATATTTTAGGGATGGGCACGTTTAGTGTATTCCAAGACTCAAGTGATCAGTGCAAATATAATTTTTAGAAAGTAAAATATAAAAGGAAAGTTTAAAATGAGAGTGTTTCTGTTGGTGAGACAGGCGAGGAAAAACCACTACGCTTAATGTCTAGACAGGTATTTTTTTAAATTAAAACAACATGTGAGGCTGGTGGACAGACATTTGAGCTGTATTATCACCTTTACAGTCTACAGAGTACACTTTTTTCCTTGTTTGTCCTCGAATCGATTACTCACGCCCATCCCTATATAAAGATGTATAGACAGTATGTACTGGAGTATATTTATATTAGATGAATGTAGTGAAACAGCACCTATTAACCAATACACTATGGGATAAAAAAGTATAATGTAATCATTTTGAACTAAGATGATCTTACTCTTCAGCAGGTGCTCATAAAGCTTGCCCATTTTTTTAAGAATTTCCCGCACCACTTCATCATTGACCGGGATATGGTGAACCATGTCCCCGTTGATCTCTCCCTTTCGGCCATGTCGTCCCACAAATAGCAAAGGGCAGTACCCTAGAGCATTTAGTTTAGTAACCTGCAAGGTATAGGATGAAGAAGTATATGGAATTACACAGTGACTTGACAAATAAGTATAACACCAAAACAAAAGTTTCAACTTCATGCTCAGCTCTTAGCAGCGAAGCTTTATGCATTCAGTCACAAAATATTTAGATATTATGAACATTATTTTTAGTAGCATATGAATCAATGATAAAGAAATAACCATGATTTGTTACAACCCTAAAGGTAGTTTTTGATCAAAGAATTATCATTTACAAATGTGTAAGAGGGCAAACCCCTTGTTACATTGAAGGGATTAAAACTCACCGATACATGGGCCGACTCCAAGGTCCTGTGTGCGTTTTTGTTGGCCTTCACAGACTTTGCCCAACTTTGCAGATCTTTGCCACTCTGCTGAAGAGGGCAGACACAACTTGCACAGGTCTTCCTCCTCAGCAAATTTGGGGCCCGGCAGGAAGGGCACAGCCTCGTTTTTTTGGCTTTGTAATTCTGCAAATGATGGTGAAATGTTTGCTGTCAGTTCATTACAGTATAAAATACTACAAGTGGTACGTTTTTTCATTCATATATATTGGTTCTATTGCAATTGGAGTGATAGAAGCTATAATATGCAGTCAATACTTGTCATAGTAAAAAGTATTCACCAGTTAAAATGTTTTTATTTTATTGATGCACATTGTAAATATACATTCAAAGACAAATGGCAATTAGGTTAAGTATCCCATTTGGATGTAGGCTACTGTTAGGGCTGCCAGTGGGAAAAGGCAACAATGGTATCAATACCATCATAACATATTGCTGACCATATAATTAGCCAAATGGCAAACAGGATTACCCTATGGACTTTTTATTTTATTAAAATGAAATTGCAAATATAACAAAACAAATACAGTTGTGTATGCAGTGTCTATTTTGATGCATAGGAAATCAAAGCACATCTCAGTCATTGATGCAAGGTAACCATCACACACCACATTAAAGATTACATCGTGACATGATTTAAACATTTAGGAAACATGTTTCTTGTTCATAGCAACGGTCAATATAGTTTATGCAAGGCTCTTCAAATAAATTTACACCAAAATAAAGATTACATTTAAAGATGCAGCCTTTTTCATCCTGTAGCCCTACTAGCTGGCTGTAGGGCTCGGATAGGCTAAAATACGTCTGTGCACATTTATGACAGTGTAGTGTCTTAAATAAATCTGTCAAATTAAATTGCTACTGTACAGCTCTAAACGGGCTACCCACTACATTTGGGCTGATATTATACATTTTTGTGGCGTAGTTTTAGTCCTACTTCTTATTTTTAGTCTCTTAACCATTCAATGCGCGCTCTTACCTGAGGTAAAGCGAAAACTGCAACTTCCGCCAAGCACGACAGTCGGAAGTTCAGGAAACAGATGTACATAACATTGGCTTGTGTAAATAACAAGGATACAATGCTGTGTTAAGGGCAAGAAACGTCACAGATATTTTTTTTAAATCATCGTTAGGGTAAAAACCTAAAAAACGGACATTACACTACTACCGGGATAGGTCCTCTGACTTCCAATGGGACAGGCACCCACGGCGTCTTTCAGCCCGTCCCTAGCAGCCTGACGTCATTGAAACATCTGTCTAGCCATAAACATCGTTCTTATAACTATCAAGTAGGACAGATAGCGTCTATTAGAGCCGATGTCGGGTTGATACATGAATGACCGGAGCAGCTGCTCACAGGAAATCCCAAGAAAGAAGACGCCATAATGTTGTTCAATAGGAGAACATTATTATACGGTTACATACATATCTTATTACACAGGTCTTTTCAATGCCGTGGAACGCTCGGTTCACCCTTCACAACTTCCGGCGTGAATTATATTTGATAATTCATCGTTGCCAAGTATAATTGAATGCTGTCAAGGTAAACGAAGGATTTGTTTGGATACTACGAATGCTGGTAATAAATTAATTGTAAAAAGACACACCATGTGAAGTTAGTATTTTGTTTAGGCAAGTATCCGTGTAATGAGCGTCGCCGGTCATTATCAAAAAAAAGCCGTTATCGCCTGAAGGCAATAATTGTTCTATACATTATCCCTTACATAACCAGCAAAGACAATGGTTTTATACCCATGATTTAAACGGCATGCGAGCTGCTGGTTTCAGCGTCCATAGCAACCATCATAGCAACCATGTTATAATCATTATGTGGAGACGACTGAAATATTCTTCGCCATAACTATCAAACAAAACATCCTTCATATTCGCACATTCGTAAAATGCACATTTCTCGCTAAAAATGTTTACATAAACACTTTTATTGGCGTAACTATGCTAAAATACCATATTTTCCACCCAGAATAAAAAGTATGTCCGCCATTAAATACGGTATGATTTCTAGATGTCATGGCAACGTCCGCTCGCGACACTGGACTTGCGAGGCATCGACGCGGACTTTTCAGATAGCCAAAAACAAGACAATAGATGGCTAGATAAAACATCAAGACATACAATTCTAAAAAGAACAGATGAAGCAGCTACCCTTTTTTCCATCGCGGTTTGCCTACAGAGCAGCGCACCTGCATTTAATATATCCGTGAATTATCACATATCTCAGAATCAAAGGTGAAACGGGTGGCCAAACGCTGTCATATTATCACAGACAATTTTAAGTAGAAACGGGTGGCCAAAAGCTGTCATATTCTTAGTTATCACAGACAATTTTTAACAATAAATGTTCTGTACGGAGCTCCTTAAGGGACAATAGGGAGAAAGCTCTCGGACAGAACCTTAGATGGAAGTCGTGCTTAGTGACAAATCACGACAAATACTTCCAATTGATATGCATGAGTTTGAAAATTGTGCTTTTTGACACAAACATTTAGAAAATACGTGTACCTGATCACATTTCAATAGATTAAATAACGTGACAGTGTCACCTATTTTCGTGAGCCCGGGATACCTGTACGCCGGCCATTATCGCCCGATGAAATATTCTTCGTCATATCTATCAAACCAAACATCCTTCACATTCGCCGAACGACGATTATGAAAGTAAAATGCACATTTCTCGGTAAAAATGTTTACATAAACACTTTTAATGGTGTAACTATGCTAAAATATCATATTTTCCACCCAGGATGAAAAGTATGTCCGCCATTTTCACAGAAGAATATCCTAAAAACTATCCAATAGGAAAGATGCTCACAGCGTCTATTAGAGACGTAGTGAGGCCCCCCCATTCCGTATGCAGAAGACGCCGAAGGGTACCTTTACCGTCACCGACCGACGGAAAAGGGTACCTTTCCCGTCAGTCACCGACGCTAAAGGGCCTTTGCCAACAGTCGGTATTTGACGTTCTCGGAGTGAGACTGTGTTGACCTCCGCAACATCGCCAGACTCCGCCCATCACTGACCCAATCCAGCACTGAAATCCTAGTTCACTCATTTGTCACATCACGCATAGACTACTGCAACGCCCTCCTCACCGGACTCCCCACCAAACTCATCAACAAACTGCAGATCATTCAGAACTCAGCCGCCCGGATCATCACCCGCACCAAATCATCTGACCACATCACCCCTGTCCTCATCCAACTTTACTGGCTCCCAGTACACTACCGCATCCAATACAAAACCCTACTCCTCACCTACAAAGCTCTCCACAACCTAGCCCCCAGTTATCTCTGCGACCTCCTCCAAGAATACACTCCCTCCCGCTCCCTCCGCTCAACCTCTGCTGGACTACTATGTATCCCCACATCACGACTCACTTCAATGGGTGCCCGGTCATTCAGCTGTTCAGCACCCAGGCTCTGGAACTCCCTCCCCCCACACATAAAACAGTCAGACACCATTACAACCTGTTCAAATTCGCACACAACGTCTAACTGATCACTGTTTTGATTGTTTGTTTGTTTTGTTTTGTCTTGTTTTTGTTTTATTTATTACTTATTTATTATGTTTATTTATTTATTTTTTCCACAATGTCTTTGTGTCTTTTTTTTAAACGATTTATGATGACTATATGCTCTGTAAGGTGACCTTGGGTGTCTTGAAAGGCGCCTCTAAATGAAATGTATTATTATTATTATTGGGAAATATTTCGGACCATTGAGACGTCGGAACAATGAGGTGTCGGAATTACGGGCAGGCCCCCTCTCTCTCCCTCTCTCCTCACAGACTATTTCCAGTTCACGTCTGACTTTGACCAGGAAGTGACCTCTCCATCCATTTTGCTTTCGGCATTTCAATTTTAACAGCAGAACCATGAACTACACTGCATTTAGTTTTCATCATTAACTTATATAACGTAAAAAAATAAACATAATAAAATAACAGTTAGAAATCAAATGACAATTGCACTCCTACTTCCGGTGTTGCCAGAACAACACATTGCCGTATTTCAAGTGGCAGCTACATATACACACACACACACACGCACAGAAACACACACACACACACACACACACACACACACACATACACAAACATACACTGTCAGACACATACACCCATACATAACATAATATATACACACACACGCCGACACACACACACACACACACACACACACAGACAGACAGACAGACAGACAGACAGACAGACAGACAGACAGACACAGACACAGTTACAAACACACACACACACACACAGAAATACACAGTCTGACACACACACCCATACATAACATAATCTATACACACACACGCACACACAGTCAGACACACACAAACACACACACACCGATACAAAATATACTGCATAAATAGTGTGTATTTATACTATGTATGCATATGAGTATGTACACATAGGAATGAATACGTGCCTATGTCTGTATGAGTTAATGTCTATGTGTATATAATAAATGAACCAGTTCTATGGTTCATCAGTCCATCTCCAGCCTGTATGTGAGCTCAGCTCCTTCAGTCTGTTGTTGCACAGGTGTCCCTTTGAAGGTTGAGTGCAATGTATGTGTAGAGGGAAATCCAAAAGTGGAATATCTTGGAAGATATTACAAATATATTTAGATATTTCATGTGAGTAATAAGCTCATCATATCTGTATAGATGATATATGATATGTTTATGTCGTTTATATATTGAGGGAGTAAATGCACTTTATACATTTGTCCTTGTTTCAATGCTTTGATTGGGAGAGCCACTCACACACACATGGGATTTCCAATCAACTTTAACTTTAATTATCTTAAACAAAATATGTTCTATTGCTTAGAAAATACACAGCACATGATTCCAATATATTTTTGTCTTTCTATGTTAATCTTTGAAGAAGAGAGAGCGATCACAAAAATAGTCTGAAAGAGAATAAAAAGAAGAAGAGCGCAGGAGAACAGTGCTAGTGATGATGATGATGATGATGATGATGATGATGATGAAGATGATGAAGAACGGTTCAGCAGCTCATCATGTCTGGTTCTCCCTCAGATGCCTGTGACCTCACACTGGACCCCAACACGGCCTACAGACGACTCTCTCTGTCAGAGGACAACAGGAAGGTGACGGAGGTTGGAGTGGACCAGTCGTATCCGGATCACCCAGAGAGATTTGACTCCTGGGCCCAGGTGTTGGGTAGAGAGGCTCTGACTGGCCGCTGTTACTGGGAGGTAGAGTGGGAAGGATGGGTTGGTATAGGAGTGACATACAGAGGAATGACAAGGAGAGGAGGGGCAGATGACAGCAGGCTTGGAGCGAACAACAAGTCCTGGGTTCTTTATTGTTCTGATGATCGTTACTCTGCCCTGTACAATGGTACAGAGACATACCTCCCTCTCCCCCCCACTGGCTCCACCAGAGTAGGAGTGTATCTGGACCGGCCTGCTGGCTCTCTGTCTTTCTACAGAGTGTCCCCAGGTGGAGGAGGGTCCTAAGACACACTGACACACCTCCACACCTTCTGGTCCTCCTTCACCCAGGAGGACCTCCTCCCGGGGGTTAGGGTAGGGTGGTGGTGGCCGACCCCAGGGGGGCCCCTAGTGGGGGCCTCAGCGTCTCTGTTTCGGTTGTAGAAAAAAAACAGATGGGCGAGGGGGAGCAGGAGCCTCCCGGGGTTCCGGGGGGGCAGCGTCTCTGTGATAGGGGGGTCCTCAGGGGGGGGGGCGATGGTTGGGGTCCTCAGCGACTCTGTGATGCCTCAGCGGTAGGGTGGGGGTCCTCAGGGGGGGGCGTGTCTGTGTCGGTACGGGGGCTGGGGACCAGCATCTCTGATCCTAATCCTCCCTCAGCGGGGGGATTAGGGGGGGGGGGGAGGGGGGGGGGGGTCCTCAGTGGGGGCCTCAGCGTGGTGTGCGCGCCCGTACATACACACACAAACACACATACACGCACAGTCACACACACACACACACAAACACAGACACACATTCACACACACACATACACACAGACACATACACACACACACACACACACACACACACACACACACACACTAGTTAGAGGATGAGAGTCTCTCTCTCTCTCCCTCTCCCTCTCTTTTCTTTCTCTCTCACTGTGTGTTTGTGTGTGTGTGTGTCTCTCTCTCTCTCTCTCTCTCTCTCTCTCTCTCTCTCTCTCTCTCTCTCTCTCTCTCTCTCTCTCTCTCTCTCTCTCTCTCTCTCTCTCTCTCTCTCTCTCTCTCTCTCTCTCTCTCTCTCTCTCTCTCTCTCTCTTTTCTGGAAAGCATAGCATGATAAACCATAAAAAGACTTTTAAGATCTCCCATAGTTAGATAAGCACAATTAATATTTGAAATGTATATAAAATACCTATTGATGGTTAATTAATCGTTGTATATTTTCAGACGTCACCAGTTTTGGTCTTAAGGGCTCTTATATCATCATTTTTTTTTTTTTCCTGACTTAAAGCAGATTTTATATTTTATTCAAAAAACCGAGAGGTCTTTGGGATAATGTTGCATGTTCTAAATAACTTTAGGCTGGATATTGATTTTTCGTGTTCTGATGGGAAGCAAGCGGCCGCAGAACATGTTCGGTTATTAAAGATATGTCCACACCTGTTGATGATTTGTAAAGTCTGCTTCTTCTATTGTTTTAGCCCTTGTGTTTTTTGTGTAAATGTAAGGGACTATTTTTCTGTAAAGGGACATTAGCATCCCCTATCGCCTATTGACGATTACTTCAGGTAGGACGTTCCTCCTTCAGCTCCATTGACTCCCATTCATTTTCCCGAAAGTCCCATAATCCTGATTTACAACCTGATTTAAAGCAGATTTTATATTTTAATCATAATAACCAAGAGGTCTATGGGATAATGTTGCATGTTGTAAATTAATTTAAACTGAATCTTGATTTTTTGTGTTCTATTTGGAACCAAACGGCGCGCAGACCATGTTCAGTTATTAAAGACACGTGCACACCTGTTGATGATTTGTAAAGTCTGATGCTTTTATTGATTTAGTCCTCGTGTTTATTGTGTACATGCAAGGGACTATTTTGGTCTTATTTGTTAATGAAGCATAATTGCAATAAACAACTCAGTGGATCCAACTGAATGTGTGTTCAGCCGATGATTTCTTGTTTAATTAGTGAATAATGCTTCCATAAGTGCCGTAATAATAATAATATATTAATCAGAAATTATAAATAGAAGAACAAAGGTTTTTCTGATTTTGTTTGGGGGGGGGGGGGTGCCTCATTGTCTCTGTGTCAGTTGTAGAAAGAAACCACAGACAGACGGCCGGTTTCTCTCTCTCTCTCTCTCTCTCTCTCTCTCTCTCTCTCTCTCTCTCTCTCTCTCTCTCTCTCTCTCTCTCTCGCTCTCTCTCAATGTGGGACCGGCTCATAGGCTGTGTGCGCCTCTCCATTGCGATATATCCACTGTAAACAGAGCTCGTAGTGGCTGTAATTTGGCACCAAGGCTGAATTTCTTGAACGTCTTCAAATACTGAATTAAGGGCCCACTATCACCTATATATAAGAATCCATAAAATCCATAAAGTAGCATGCAATGGGACCTTTAATGTCTTCTCTTTCCTGCACTTCTGATATTTGCTGCGACATTTACATTTTACATTAAGGGCGTTTAGCAGACGCCTATAATATGTCAAAGATGAAAGAAACAACACCATATCTCTGTCGGCAGTAAGGATGTTAGAACCAAGTGCCAAGAAGAACTAACAATCGCTAAGTTAACCCATTCCCTGAATACAACAGAGATAGTGAGGATAAGAGACTCTCCCTCTCCTCCCTCCCCCCATCTCTTTCTCCTTTGCTCCCCCCCTCCCTCTCTCCCTCTCTCCCTCACTCCCTTTCCCCCCATCTCTCTCTCCCACCCTCTCTCACTATCCCCCTCTCTCACTATCCCCCTCTCCCCCTCGCCCCCTCCCTCCCCCTCTCTCCCCACGCCCCTCTGTGCCTCCCTCCCCCCCTCTCTCCCTCTCTCTCTCCGAGTCTAAGGACACACATGAATACACGCCCGCATATATTAACACACACACACAAACACGTACATATGAACACACACACGTATATATGAACACAAACACGCGCGCACACACAAACACTTTTAGAAAGACACACACACACACACACACATGTATATATGAACACACACACACACCTGTATATATGAACACACACACACAAATATATATGAACACTCACACTGGGGCATCCCGCCCCTGAACCCTCGGCCCGGACGGGTCCGAGGGACAGTGGAGGACGGGGTATACCGCCGCCACCCACCAGCCGGCGACAGGGAGCACCTGGACCTTCCCCCCAATCAGCGGGATGGGGGACACCTGGCGGCTGGGAGGAGGAAGACCCGGAACCGGCATAAGTGGGGCTACGGAGCGGGAGCAGGGACAGTCCGGGATTACGCAACGAACGCGAGACCTAGAGGCTCACGGAGACCCTAGAGCGCCACCGCATCCTGAGAGACTTCTGAATGAACGCTGAATACGGCTTAACCCATCGCTGCCTCGTGTCTGATCCTTGGAACCCGGCTCATTCACGGAGCCGGTTACCACAACACACACACACACATATATATGAACACACACATACATATGAACACACACGCATGCGGGCACACACACACATATATATACGCTCAAATATACACACAGACACACACATGCAAACGCAAGCACACATTCACACGTGCATATATAAATGCACGTGCAACTGCATGCCCACACCACACACACATTTATAATCAGACATACATGTACGCACACAAACCACACACATATATGAACACACACACACGCAGATATGAACACACAAACACGCACGCAGATATGAACAGACACACACACAGATATGCATATATAAACACACACGCGCAGGGACTAAACACACATGTATATATAAACACACACACACACAGACTACACTAACATGTATATATCAACACACACACAGTCACACACACACACACACACATTGTGTTTACTGATTTAAATTGAACTGTAATGTACTCAACTATAATAAGTGCTACACTTCTGAAAGTTGATCTTGATAAACCATGAAAGGATGAGACTTTGAAGATCTTCAATAAGGTTAACTACGAAGGTTTTACGAAGACTATATTTCTAATGTCAAATGTATTTTAATTATTGATTGATGTTTAATCTTAAAATGTTCATATTACAATATTGTGTATATTTTCAGGAGTTTCGATAAGTAGATTGGCGAACACAGAGCTTGCGTGTTGTTGACGGATGTCACAATCTCTGTGTTCGTCAATCTACTTATCGAGTCTTAAAAATAAGATGGCGTCGACGGGAGAACTACTGATGGTAATGTGTGTATAAAATGTCATTTTTAATAAACAATCTGTACACTTACAAAGCTATCAATGCCTCGTTTTATAATAAGATCCTTACATTAGATGAGCGCATATGAGCTCATCTAATGTTCAATCTGTTTGTTTCATACCATCAAGAATGGTATGAAACAAACAGAGACGAGGAGAAAGAAAAAGCTAAAACAATGAAAGTCTTGTGGACCCCCAGGGGAGCGGGACCAGGTCCTGTGTCAGGCCGAGAGAGTCCAGTTCCCCACCCAGCTATCCACTCCTCAACCAGAAAGTGAAGCTGCCCACACAGAGCTCCACACAACCACACACACCTCGCCGCCCGCCGGTGTCCCTGGGTCCTGACGTCCATCAGAGTACCAACGGGCCCTCCTGGGTCCTGACGTCCATCAGAGTACCAACGGGCCCTCCTGGGTCCTGACGTCCATCACAGTACCAACGGGCCCTCCTGGGTCCTGACGTCCATCAGAGTACCAACGGGCCCTCCAGCGCCACCAGGAGAGCGAGCCCTGGGTCCTGACGTCCATCAGAGTACCAACGGGCCCTCCAGCGCCACCAGGAGAGCGAGCCCTGGGTCCTGACGTCCATCAGAGTACCAACGGGCCCTCCAGCGCCACCAGGAGAGCGAGCCCTGGGTCCTGACGTCCATCAGAGTACCAACGGGCCCTCCTGCGCCACCAGGAGAGCGAGCCCTGGGTCCTGACGTCCATCAGAGTACCAACGGGCCCTCCAGCGCCACCAGGAGAGCGAGCCCTGGGTCCTGACGTCCATCAGAGTACCAACGGGCCCTCCAGCGCCACAAGGAGAGCGAGCCCTGGGTCCTGACGTCCATCAGAGTACCAACGGTCCCTCCAGCGCCGCCAGGAGAGCGAGCCCTGGGTCCTGACGTCCATCAGAGTACCAACGGGCCCTCCAGCGCCACCAGGAGAGCGAGCCCTGGGTCCTGACGTCCATCAGAGTACCAACGGGCCCTCCAGCGCCACCAGGAGAGCGAGCCCTGGGTCCTGACGTCCATCAGAGTACCAACGGGCCCTCCTGGGTCCTGACGTCCATCAGAGTACCAACGGGCCCTCCTGCGCCACCAGGAGAGCGAGCCCTGCGCTCGGAGCGGAGCGGGACGTTCACCGACTGTCTCTGTGACGACGGTGGGATCTGAACCCCGGGATCTGACTCCTGTTGGGGCTCCTGGGTATCACGGCGTGGCGAACGCGGCCTGGGTCTCTGAGCCCCCTCCCCCCCCCCTCATTCAACAGGTCCTCCATGGAGGGCGTGACTACGTGCAGCTTGAATTAGAGTACCTCAACATACTTCTAGTGTGGTTGCCCTGACAGCGGGGAGCTGAGGGGGGAGGGGGGGTCACACTGTGATGGCTCCACTGTCTCCCAGAGGTCACACTGTGGGGGGGGGGGGGGGTCACACTGTGATGGCTCCACTGTCTCCCAGAGGTCACACTGTGAGGGGGGGGGGGGGGCCCACTGTGATGGCTCCACTGTCTCCCAGAGGTCCTGGGTACAGAGTCTGGGGGTTCTGTTGGGCCCGATGCTTCCTTATGATCAACATGTAAGAAGGATCCCCAGAACCGCCTTCTCTCCTCTGAGAGACGTTGCTCGAGTCAGACCAAAGTCGACCGCAGCGGAAGCCGAGACGCTCTCCCACGCATCCTCAGCACTAGACGGCGTGATGCGCTGATCTCTGGTTCAACCGACTCACCACGAAAAGCCCCCGGCTTGTGCAGAACGCCGCTGCTCGACTCCCAACTCGTGTGTGTGTGTGTTTGTGAGTGTTAGTGTGTGTCTGTGTGTGTGCATGTCCCCGCGTGTTTGCATGTGTGTGTGCATCAGTGTGTTTACGATCATGCATGTGTGCGTGTCTGAGGTGTCAAACCTTCACCTTACATAAAATCACGTGATGCCAGATGAGTTGCATCACTTCCTCCCTGAGACGTTCAAACAACTTCCTCATCTGAACTACATTCTTCCTCAGTGAGCGGCCATGAAGAGCAATCTTTCTCTAGATCCGTTCTTATCCCTTTCACCTGATTAACTTGTTTTGGGAACACTTCAACCTCAGTTTCTTCCCTTACATTTATATCTGTATTACTTTATACAGTATGGACGCATTTTAATCCCAGAATAGATAAGGTAGGCCGACAGTTTACTACCGTTTATATTGTCTTTAGGTTACTGGTATATAATAATGATCAACCAGTTTATACCGGTTATATTGTCTGTAGGTTACTGGTATATAATAATGAACAACCAGTTTATATTGTCTGTAGGTTAGTGGTATATAATAATGATCAACCAGTGTACTACCGTTTATATTGTCTGTAGGTTACTGGTATATAATAATGAACAACCTGTTTACTACCGTTTATATTGTCTTTAGGTTACTGGTATATAATAATGAACAACCTGTTTACTACCGTTTATATTGTCTGTAGGTTACTGGTATATAATAATGAACAACCTGTTTACTACCGTTTATATTGTTTTTAGGTTACTGGTATATAATAATGAGTGACTCATACTGAGCCAGTATCCTGTGTACTTATACTCATACTGAGCCAGTATCCTGTGTACTTATACTCATACTGAGCCAGTTTCCTGTCTACTTATACACATACTGAGCCAGTATCCTGTGTACTTATACTCATACTGAGCCAGTATCGTGTGTACTTATACTCATACTGAGCCATTATCTTGTATACTCATACTGAGCCAGTATGTGTGTGTCTGTTTGTGTTTGTGTCTATGCGCGCCTTCTTGTTCCCCGAAAACACGTGACACTCACTGAGCGTGGCGGCTCCTTCACTTCCTCATCTAACGGTCCGTCAGCCCTTCCTCCGCTTTTAAAACCTTTCACCTGATTAACTTGTTTTATGAACACTTTAACCTCCATTTCTTCACTTACATTCATACTTTTACAACTTTATACCATATGGACGCATTTTAATCCCGGAGTAGATAAGGTAAGGTAGGTCGACAGTTGACTAGCGTTTATATTGTCTGTGGGTTGCTGGAATATAATGATCAACCAGTTTACCACCGTTTATATTGTCTTTAGGTTCCTGGTATATAATAATGATCAACCAGTTTACTACCGTTTATATTGTCTTTAGGTTCCTGGTATATAATAATGATCAACCAGTTTACTACCGTTTATATTGTCTTTAGGTTACTGGTATATAATAATGATCAACCAGTTAACCACCGTTTATATTGTCTTTAGGTTAGTGGTATATAATAATGAACAACCAGTTTACTACCGTTTATATTGTCTTAAGGTTACTGGTATATAATAATGATCAACCAGTTTACTACCGTTTATATTGTCTTTAGTTTACTGGTATATAATAATGAACAGCCAGTTTACTACCGTTTATATTGTCTTTAGGTTACTGGTATATAATAATGAACAACCAGTTTACTACCGTTTATATTGTCTTTAGGTTACTGCTATATAATAATGAACAACCAGTTTACTACCGTTTATATTGTCTTTAGGTTACTGGTATATAAAAATGAGTTTACTGTAGAGAATACAACGTTAGTTCATGTTTCACTGCTTTTCTGACCTGTGTGGTAAATCGAACACTGCGTTCAATATTCAAGTGTTTCATTTGTCTTGATGCTACTCCAAATTAAAAGAAGGTCATGACAGAAGTCATTTTAATGTGCTGATATTTAAGTTAAATATGTGTGCGTAGCGACTGTAGCCATGTCCTACCAGACTCTTGTACACATTTCATTTGTAGCACTGAAGGGAAATTCAAATTGAGCGGGAGTAGGCTACTTAGGCGGGCGGAGCCAGGCTAGCGACTGGGGATCTACAGTTTAATAGATGTGGGTCTAGACTCGATTCCTACGGCTTAAACCACAGCTGGAGCCATAGAGCAAGAGAGAGACTCGTTGGTCATACGAGGATACCAAATCGTGTTGCGCTTGCAATGTTCTTCATGGAAAGAGGGGTCGAATCCAAAGGAATAGCTTTAAAGAGACTTTATTTGTATAAAGTATTTTCGGTATGGTAAACTGATGCTCTGAAGTAAAGAGAGATTGAAGATGTGTTCTAAGCACGTGCGAGAGTATTCTCCTAGCTGATCAAAGTCATAAACCCACGTATGTCTAGTCGCTGCCGGGAGAGTTCTATTGTTTTCATGGCCAGGGGGGCTTCTTATGGATTCAGCGAGGACCGGAAGACTTGGAGAGGAACCGGTGTGACGTAATCCTCGGTTTTCCTCGCCTGGTCTGTGGTGCTGCCCTCTGTGGCTAAAGTATCTATTGCAGCCTTCAGTAATGTCCTGCTTTCCCTTGTGGCTATGTGTAGTATTTACGGCTTATATGTTTGGTCCTACCCCCTATTGGTTAAGTGAGGGAAATACAGCTTGTGTTCCTAAAATACGTAACACGCTTCACCAGTAGATTTTACTATCTATCAGATCTGTAGTTCAGTGAAGTGACAGAACTCAGACTTTGTTCCAGTGGAGAAATTGTTCAAAAGTTCTCTACTTTTTAGGGCTGAACGTTTTGGGGAAATAATCTAATTGCGATAATTTTGACCAATATTTCGATTGCGATTTAATGTGCGATTTTTATAATTGATTAGGTCCCAATGTTGTGTATTATTCAATACGAAAGAAAGAAATCATTTGTTAGTATGACCAATTGGAAGCAGTCAACATAAAAACTGCTCTTTCCTTTAGGCCAGGCCGATGTGTTGAGATTAATTTAGATTATAAACTTCTTTATTTAACTATTGAATTGTAAAATAAAAAAATGAATGAATCGTACTGATTTCCAGTCAGTAACGGTAACAAATCACTTTTCTTTTATTTTGCGATTTGCATAACACGTTCTATTACAATGCGATTTCGATTTGAATTTGATTAATCGCTCAGCCCTAAATTATGCCAGGATGAATTTTTCAAGGCTATTGCATCTACTTTTTTGGGTTGTAGTTTAAGAACTGTGACAGTCTCCAAGGTGTTTAATTCTCATCTCTCAGTTTCTATCTGCTGTACACATCTGTACTGTGGTGAGGGCAGTGTGGTTATATCATGGGGTTCATATTTATGTTCTATGACGTCCATAATGCTTTAGTGTGACGCAGTCACAATGATCTTCTCTCTCAATAAACAGCTAAAATTCAGAAGGAGTTGTGTTTGTGTCCAGGTCTCCAGTCTTCTATGGATGAGGAGAGAGAGGATGGGGGTTCTACCTCTAAGACCACTCTGTCTGGGGAACATGGCCGCCAGAGCAAAGCTAAGAGGTAAGAAGAGCATCTCTCTGTCTGTGACTGTTGTCCATCTCAGAGCTCAGCAGTGATGACTGCATCATTAGTCTGAGTAACAGCTGTGTGTGTGTGTGTGTGTGTGTGTGTGTGTGTGTGTGTGTGTGTGTGTGTGTGTGTGTGTGTGTGTGTGTGTGTGTGTGTGTGTGTGTGTGTTGTGTTAAAGCCCAGAGCAGCAGGAGAGAGCAGACCCCCCTGGACCCAGCTGTGTCTCCATGAAGAGTGACCGCTCTATGGGTATACCTCCTGAGCTTAAAGATAGACGCCCCTCCAGAGAGGAGGGGCGTATCGGCTATTCTTATTCGTGTTTGTATTCGTGTTTGTATTCGTGTTTGTATTCGTGTTTGCATTCGTGTTAGTGTTCTTCTTTGCATTCGTGGTCAAAAAGCGATATCGCTCCAGACTGTATGGCGTGTTCCTAATGCGGCCCCCAAATGGGCCTTACATCCTGTTTACCTATATTGAGTTCCAGGAGGCATCTCAAACCAACATAAAAGTGCCAGCAGTGGGATGGGAGGTAATTTTCACTGAAATAAAACTAAGAATAAATTGGCCCTAACAACAACAGGAGAATTTCTAATTTTAAGAACAGTATGAGACTATTATTTGTTCTGTTCAGACTAAATTCTAACTTTTTTACTTCAATGTGGAGATATCTTTCCTCTTGGGGGTTAAATGGTTTGATCCCGATACAGTATGTAGGGTTATTGCGTTAGTATTGATCCAGATATGTAGGGTTGTTGTGGGGGGATCAGATTCAATTGTTTGATCCAGATATGAAGGGTTATCGTGGGGTATGAGGTTAAAAGGTTTGATCTAGATTGTGTAGGGGTATCAGGTTAAATGGTTTGATCAAGATATGTAGGGTTATGTTGGGGTATCAGGTTAAATTGTTTGATCCAGAAATATTGGGTTATTGTGGGGGCATCAGGTTAAATGGTTTGATCCAGATGTGTAGGGTTATGTTGGGGTATCAGATTTGTTTGTTAATGTTTTCCACCCGCTTTTAATAGGGGTTACTCCATATAGGGCATGAAGGTAAGTATGCTCCATTGAAAGGGAGACACTTCTGTGTAACTATTACCTCACAGGAAAATTTAATAAGAGGATTGACTATTTTCCAGTGGTGGGTAGAAACGGATTACAAGTTACGCAAATGATCGATGAACAGATCAAACAACCGTATTAATTAATGGTAAGTCAACTTTACAGGGAGTTTGATGAGCGCTAGGGTTGTGTGATCCGCTCGTGCCCCATCCCGCAGTCCAGCAGCCGGGCTGTCTCTGTTCCTCAGTTCTGGTCGTGACGCCAAATGTGGTGGGATTTCTAATAACAACTTATCTAATTCACTTCAACTAGCTATAAGCGAAGAGGAATCGGAGAGTCCAGGTCAAGTATAGATGGAGAGTTTATTGCCACCCGCAAACGAGAGACAACAAAGCCGAATGGTATTCGCGAATACACACTGCTGAATGAATCTCGGACAGCTCCTTATATCCCCAATCCTTTACACAATACAAAGTTGGACTTTCATCAAATATTGATGTGCATTGAATGTTTTTCTGGGTCATACTGTGTGGATGTCAGCATATTCTCATGTCTTCTGGATCCCAATGTGACCGTAGAACATATATTATCTTTATACAAACAGAGATGATGCACACGTGTGAATGTAAGCATTGTCTTCAGAGAGTACATCAAAATGGGAGTAGACTGGACTCTCTTACTGGTGTGACACATCAGATGGGAATGGACTGGACTCACTCACTGGTGCCACATGGCAAATAACATCTAGGCTAAAGGTGATCAGCTGTTTTCCACTATTAAAGTATCTATATGATATGTAGGCCTAATAATAATCATAGTTTAACATAAAATGTAAGGTTAATTTCTACCACATATGTTGTGTAAGACACCCGATATAATGATATATCTACCATCTTTGTCCACTATTTCTTGGGTTAACCTAATGTTTAGCTATTAAAGTACGGACACCTCTAGAGGCCCCTGTACCCGGTGCTGAAAAAACCTGACCGACCCATCTCTGTCTTAACTTAACAGCTTCTGTATTCTTTAAATGTGTCTCCTGTAACATTGCCACATCACTTTCCATGGATTTCAAATGTGTTATTATTTTATATCTCTTTGTTTTATTGGAAATACCTTTTACATTCCAACGCAGTAGTTCAATAGTGGTCATAATATCTTTTTCTACATTGAAAAACTTTACCCATTAATTTGCTGACAGGAGCAGAAAATAATTAAGAATAGAATTAACAAAAATTTGCCCTGGAATTATAAAGGGTCTGCACGCACATGGCTGGGGGAAAGCAACTAACATACAAAGAGATTGCCAAAAGGCAGATGCACACATAACAAAAAGGAGAACAAATCTTAGTCCATTCCCTGTCCGTGAACTAATGTTAAGGCACAGCTGGGTGTTTCTTTGTCTGCCAAGATTTGTTTGGTAGCTCGCCAACTGGTATCACGCTGCTTTACAGTTTGCCCAGTCTCTTTGCGATTTCCAACACCTGACTAACGCGTCCTTATCTTAGGCACCTTTTCCGTTACTTTGAAGTTTGTTTGCAAATATTTAGAGCAACAATAAAGGTGTTAAGGTTACCTTGCAGAGGAAGTTACCGTGCCATGCCTCGTAGTCACGTGACCTCAAGTTGAATTATTGATCTGAATTAGAAACAATGAACTATCAGAGTTGTTCGTTTTAAGGATTTTTTTTATGTTGTGAGTGAACAAGTTGGTGCAAAAAACGGTTTTATCTTTACCCCAATAAAGATGAGTTTAATGAATCCAGTATCGTGTTTGCTCATTGTCATTTCATATTGCCTTTTGATTTCTCTTCCAGGGGAACTTCGAAGGATCCGTTCTGAATTTGTGAAGGGAGTTTCAGAACCAGCTATCAAAGGTCTCCTGGATGACCTTTGGCAGCAGAAGGTGTTCAGTTCTGAGGAAAAGGACTACGTGATGGCCGAGAGGACCAAAGCAGACCAAGCACGTCGTCTGATCGACATGGTGATCGGTAAAGGGGAGAGAGCAAGTCAAGCGATGATTGATAGTATGAAGAAGAGGGACCAACACTTATGCTCCACCCTGGGTCTGATGTCTTCTCCTGCTGGTGTGGGTAAGTTGTTACCATTAATCTACTTTTGAAGAAACGGTCTCTGCCAGCTTTGTTTTAACAAGAGGGGAGCTTCTTTGTCCTTTAATCCACTGGGATCCAGTGATCATTATCATCCACTCGGGATTGCATTTGTGTGGCATACATTTTACCTTTTTTGAGAGGTAGGGGTTTTACTTAGTGCTTCCGTATTCCTTGGCTCAATGGTGTTAATTCTAGTTTGACAGGATACCTTTTATAGTTTGGTAACCCTCACCTTAACCCCTGACACTCATTTTTAAAGTGGTAATACTAAATCTCTAATTAGTATTACCTCTTCCAGACCCCTTCCAGAAAGCACAAAATGGTGATCGACAAGCACAAAATGGTTTATTCCCCCTCTGCACATGGATTCCCCCAAACAGTAACGGGCTAACTGACTGATTGATGGCCATTAATGATGGAGGGCTAATTTTCACCACGATAGTCACGTCTTTCCCTCGCATAAAAGAAAATAATCTCGGGAAAGGGATGACAACTGTGGACCAACTTCAGTGAAGTCGTAGCAATGGATTACTGGCAGTCAACATAAAGAATATCCCAGAATCCCAAACTGTTGAGATCAATTCGTCTTTTCAACTAATAAATTAACTGGTGGAAGCTGGAAAGAACCAGCATAGGATGGGAATAAAGGTTAGGTACTTCATATGCAAATGCTGAAAAAGTACTTTTTAGCTAAGGTACTTTAGCCGATCAGTGCTCCAGCACCAGGCCCTGTCAACACGTGCAGCTGCCCTGACTGGGCCATGAGACCACTCACCGTGGAGCCTAGAAAACGGGTTCCTCCGAGCTCTGTGCCCCAATGGGCCTGCACTGTAGTTACTAGGGCTGGCCCGAATTATTTTAATATTCGAATACTCGTACGGAAAATTAGTATTCAAAGCTTAAATCAGTATTCTGAGCTTCGTTTTTTGCTACGTAACGTTACCAGAGCGAGGGAGCCAAACTATAAGCGACACCAAGCAGAGAAGCGAGAGAGTTGGAGGAAGAATAGATATCTTGTTTCCCTTAACTTTATAACACAACATTAGCGGGATCTCGGGAGGAAAAGTAATGCTTAGCGAAATTTTAACCGTAGCTTAGCTGTTTGTTTACGTTCGCTGTACAGCGCCGCGCAAGACGCTCACGCTGCAGAGCGTGAGCGTCTTGCGAATACCCGGTCAATATAATGGATATAATATGGGCACATAAGACGATCAGTATTCGGTATTTGTTATGGATTTATTGTACAAATTCCCTGAAAAGATACACGTTCCTGGATGAATTGAAAAGCTCCCGTAAGGGCTGATATGGCAGAGGACAGCTGATTTGGAACTTACTTAGGCCTAATAATTAACGTTCAAAAGCTATTAAATCTTCAACAAAATATGCAGACACTGTCAAAATCGGTTCCAGGGAATATATAGGGATTACTAATGTTGTTTTTGATGGTGCGTTTTTCTTCGAATACTCGCTCGAAAAACCAACGAGTATTCAAAGCCTGAAAAATGGCATTCGGGCCAGCCCTAATATCAGGTTAAATGGTTTGATCCAGATATGTAGGGTTATAGTGGGGTTATCAGGTTAAATGGTTTGATCCAGATATGTAGGGTTATAGTGGGGGTATCAGGTTAAATGGTTTGATCCAGATATGTAGGGGTTATAGTGGGGGTATCAGGTTAAATGGTTTGATCCAGATATGTAGGGTAGTGGGGGTATCAGGTTAAATGGTTTGATCCAGATATGTATTACTGGTCCGGCACCACGGTACCGGTGCACGACGGGAGTTGTGACGGCTGGGAGTCGCCGGAGTGCCCGGGCCGCGCTCACGGTGAATGAATGTCCAATCCAACCATTTCTTCCTCAACTCTTCTATCTTGGCCAAAATATCTCTCTGTGTCACTCTCTCTGTCTCTCTCTCCTTCTCCCTCTCTCTGATTCTCTCTGGTAGTTTAATTGTTTGTATTTCTATGACGGACAGTGCTGTTAGCCTGTCAGAGGCGAGACATTTGGATGTCATGAATATTCATGAGTAAGAGCCAAAATCCTGGCGTTCCTCCCCACCAACCTCCTCCTCCACACTAGAACAGCGTGAAACAGGAGCACCAGAGCATTTTTTCACCAAAACTGACTCACAGGGGATTTATTGCTACTAGTGACCACCGCAAAATGAATAAAAAAAACGATGCAATAACACCTTTAGACATTGTACAGCATACCAACAGCAGAATAACTCAGTGGAAGAGATGCAGAACTATCTGGTTATATCAGCATAGTAAGTCACTTCCCACTGATACACTATCAGTATTGCTATCATTAGACCAATCATATTGCTGTGGAAATAACAAAATAGTCTTGAAGATTTTGAATCTGTAACATGAAGTCCTTCTCAAGACCAACTTCTCCGACCACAAGTAATGAAGCCAATCAATATCATGAAGTTTATAATTTAAAGGAAATATTGACCTGTTTCCTCTGTTTCCACTGATCACAATACACTAACTGATGTCTTCTGTTTTTTTCCCATTTAGGATCTGCTGCTGTCGAGTGCCAAGATAAAATAAAATCCAATTTGCAGAAGAAGTTCGGGTCTGTGTTTGAGGGAATCGCTAAAGCAGGACATTCAACACCTCTGAATGAGTTTTACACAGAGATCTTCATCACAGAGAGAGGCAGCGGAGAGGTCAACCAGGAGCATGAGGTCAGACTGATTGAAACAGCTTCCAGGAAACCAGCCATGGAGGAAACACCAATCAGATGTGAGGACATTTTTAAACCCTTACCTGGACAAGATAAACCACTGAAAAAACCAAGGACAATTATGACAACTGGAGTGGCCGGCATTGGTAAAACCGTCTTAACACACAAGTTCTCTCTGGACTGGGCTGAAGACAAGGCCAATCAGGACATACACTTCACGTTTTTCTTCACTTTCAGAGAGCTGAATTTACTAGAAGTGAAAGAGTTTAGCTTGGTGGGACTTCTTTGTCACTTCTTTAATGAGACCAAAGAAGCAGGAATCTGTAGATACGACCTGTTCCAGGTTGTCTTCATCTTTGATGGTCTGGATGAGTGTCGACTTCCTCTGGACTTCCAGAGAAACCCGATCTGTACTGATGTCACAGAGGTCACCTCGGTGGATGTGCTGCTGACAAACCTCATCAGGGGCAACCTACTTACCTCTGCTTGCATCTGGATAACCACACGCCCTGCGGCAGCCAATAGGATCCCTGCTGAATGTATTGACTTAGTGACAGAGGTGAGAGGGTTCACTGATCCACAGAAAGAGGCGTACTTCAGGAAGAGATTCACAGAGGAGACACTGGCCAAAACAATCATCGCCCACATCAAGAAATCACGAAGCCTCCACATCATGTGTCACATCCCAGTCTTCTGTTGGATCACTGCTACAGTTCTGGACAACTTCTTCAAAACATCCCAGCTGGGAGAAGAGATGCCCAAGACCATGACTCAGATGTACAGCCACTTCCTGAGGGTTCAGTCCATGCTGGGGGACAGGAAGTATCGGTCGATAGCTGAAACAGAGTGGAGTTCACAGAGCAGGGAGATCATTGTTTCTCTGGGAAAACTGGCTTTTAACCAGCTGGAGAAAGGCCACCTGATCTTCTACGAGGCAGACCTGGCAGAGTGTGACATCGATATCGGAGCAGCCTCATTGTACTCAGGAGTGTTCACCAAGATCTTTAAAGAGGAGTGTGGGCTGTACCAGGACAAGGTGTTCTGCTTTGTCCACCTGAGCATCCAGGAGTTTCTGGCTGCCCTTTATGTCTTTATGTCATTCATTGACACTGGGGTCAATCTGCTCTCAGGACAACGACAATTCCTCTGGTCTATTTTTTCTAGAAACAAAGGAAATGTCCAACTCTACCAGAGTGCTGTGGACAAGGCCTTACAGATTGAGGACGGACGCCTGGACTTGTTCCTCCGCTTCCTCCTGGGCCTCTCTCTGGAGACCAATCAGATTGTCCTACGAAGACTGTTGGGAAAGACAGTAAGTAGCTCAAAGACCAGTAAGAAAATGGGCTCTTACATTAAGAAGAAGATAGGTGGAGATCTCTCTACAGAGCAAAGAATCAATCTGTTCCACTGTCTGAATGAGCTAAATGACTGTTCTCTAGTGGAGGAGATCCAACAGTCCCTGACATCAGGAAGACTCTCCAAAGAATCTCTCTCTCCTGCTCAGTGGTCAGCTCTGGTCTTCATCTTACTGTCATCAGAAGAGGTGCTGGACGTGTTTGACCTGAACAAATACTCTGCTTCAGAGGAGGGTCTTCTGAGGTTGCTGCCAGTGGTCAAAGCCTCCAAAACATCTCTGTAGGTTCACTAATAACATGTATTACAATACACACAAATCAATAAACATAATGCTAGAATATAAACGTTATAATAATATATAAAACATCTCTATAGGATCACTAATATCATTTATTATAACAACCCAATATACCTATTAGTAGAATATTCAAATTAAAATAACATGCTTTTTTTTGCATCGCAATACACACATTTCTTTGTAACCAGGGTGAAAAGTCAAATTCAAATAATAAATAAGGAAAGCCAAGAATTAACAAAATTATTAATTAAATACTGCTTTAAATGAAATATCTAGCAATCAATGTCTACTATTCAGTACGTTTGCTTATATGGACGCGTTGGGGCAATTGCTCTGTCGCTAGCTTAGCCACTTTTTATAGTTAGTAATAGTTTTAAACTCAAGAAGTCACGTGACGTCTTAAACTCCATTGCTGTGTAACATGTACTTGTGGTTTAACCTGACGCTGCGTTTTATCTTGATCTCCATTGCTGTGTCTTCAGAGAAATTCACATCAGACACTAGAGGGGGTATTTTGTGCGTGTTAGTCTAATCTCGAAACTGACGTGGTTTTAGAGGAGACTAAACCAGTTTGCAGGATGAAACAAGGCTCCATCATAACCGACACACACAGATAATTAGTTTTATGGATATTATTATTAATAGTTATGATACATTTACATTTATTACGCCAGATAGGCCTTCAGTACAATACGGGGTCTTGGTCGCGCTAATCAGCAAGAGCTTTGTAGATTTCTTAAATGTGTCGGGTTGCTCGGTCTTCTGCTTGGAAATCTACAGTTGAATGTGTTTGACAGATTATCCCAAATAGCCTTTCTTCGGAGCGTAGTGATGGTGTCTTTCCTTGGATTTTCCACCGTGTCCACAACATCTCGAATGCAGTGCAGCAAATATAATTTTTGCTCCTCGTTGTAAATTATAGGCATGCACCCTTATTACTCGCATAGGCCTATTAGTTTGTCTTCAATTAATTAAGTAATCACGTTTGCATACACACACCAAGAGAAAACAATGACAAGTAATTGATTGATGTAGGTGAGGGCAGATTCCAGACTCAGATTTCCACAAAAAGTAGCCTAGACTATTTCATAATATATGTCAACATTATTAGTGCTTTTATTTATTATAGTTTTATTATATTTAAGTTCACTTTACATTCCCATGAAGTTTTTGTCGGTAATTATAGCACAACCAACAGGATGCGTTGATAAATAGACTTCAGGGTCTTCTGGGGGAAGGGTGAGAGGTCACGAGTGAGCGGGAAAGGAGAGAGAGGGAAGAGACAATACTTTATTCTCTCTAGATATCGCCCAGCTAAATGCTATTTAAACTCGGGCTGTCAAAATAACGCGTCCATTTTGATTAATTAATCACAGAAAAAATAACGCATTCAAAAATTTAACGCAGATTTATCGAGCTTCTATAGTGCCCTTTGACCCGGTGGAGGCAGACGAGAAGACGCTGCACGGCCCCGTGAGCGGAAAATTCAAGTTTAAACAACTGATCGCACCTCTCCCAAGTGTGCTCATGCCACAGAATTGAAGTGGACTTGAGTACGGTTGGCGTGCTCACACTAGCCAAACAATCTAGACTTGAGCACGGTACAGGTGTAAAACAGACTTATGGCCTAGGGTGAGTGCGCCCTTAATCACAGTTCTTTATGTGTTTTGTCTGTTGTATGTTTAGGCTGAATGGCTGTAGTCTGTCAGAGAAATGCTGTGAAGCTCTGGCCTCAGTTCTCAGCTCCACCTCCTCTGGTCTGAGAGAGCTGGACCTGAGTACCAATGATCTGCAGGATTCAGGAGTGAACCTGCTCTCTGCTGGACTGAGAAGTCCACACTGTGCTATTGAAACTCTAAGGTCAGTTTCACTCAATGGTCAAACATTTACACCACAAGTACCAAATCAGAGGACATTGAACAGATTTGCCTCCAGAATGTTAACAAGTCTAAATAAATATGTAAATTATGTCGTCTCGGTAATCAAGACACATTTTCTACTGGCTACTATCTTACTACTATAATAAAAGGCCAGTCGCACCAGTTACTCAAAGTTGCTCATGTGCACATGTGCCAAGAAGCCTGCAGCACACACACGCACGCACGCACGCACGCACGCACGCACACGCACACAGCACGCGCGAACATATACATACACTGCAAACACGCACATACACACCGCATACACACACCGCACACACACGCACATGCGCACCACCATACATGGAAACGCACAGACACAAACACACAAACAGACACACACACATGCGCACACACCCCATGTCAAGACAAAGGCAGCGACAAATAGACAGAAGCACACACACGCACACACCACAGCGACACTAGCCAATACACATAACGGCTCCGCCATCGACACACTCACAGGTAAGAACACACACGCACGTGCACACACACCTCCAATTAGGATTTATTTTATTCCCTGGGTCATCATGAATAGTGCATTTCTTTACATGCTCTTGAATACACTAGTGCTGCGGTGAAATTTCAACGTAACTTTGCACAAAGTTCAAACGTGTTTTTCTAGTTTTCTGATTAAAGCAGAGTGTCATCAGGGGAACTTAACCACTTCGTGTTCGGGCCATTTTTGGCCATTTTTTTGTTTTTGCACTGTGCCTACTCTAGAGAGCATTGCTCCTTCATAGTATGACCTCTAATCACATGCTTGGTCTCTTTGGAAAGCTGGGAATCTATAGAATTTTATGACATTATCAGAATAACTGTCATGTACTCTCACAGTGCTGGGAAGACTATAATATTGTTTTTCCTCCCGGCCGGTTACCCACAACTCCAAAACCAAGCTGATTGTAGTACCCTGGGTAACTCCATATCCCTTGGAAACACTACTGAGCCCTAGCCCAAGGTCTTGTGAAGCTATGTGTAAAAGCAGATCAACAAAGCATAAAAGATGAAGTCTCCAGCTCCTTTTATGTAATGATATGTCCATTCGTTCTGGTCAGGGTCTTTTTGGATACTCCAAAAAATACCTTTGGCTACCCAAAATGCATACTGTAAACAAAAGTGAACCCAAACATGTAGAAGCATAATATTAGTCTCAAATGAAAGGTTACCCTCTGGGCTTTCTTGTGAACCATTTAAATAGCATACCAGACGTTCTGATATGTAATGAGACAGGTATAACCACACAAAAATCAAATTTTTAACTATCCGACTCTGGGGAAGAGCCTGCTAGTTTACGCACACCCCTTGCGCATTTGTTTTCTCAACCACACTGAGACGTTGTTTGACATGATGGATATCGTCGGAAAGGTATTTTCATTGGCTATTAGGATATCTAAGGCCCGTCCCCGACCCTTGCTGTCTGCTGGTGTAGCTGTCAATCAAAGTATACACGTCCCGTTTTGATAGTGATCGCCTCATTGGCTTGTAAGGCTTGTAAACAAGGAAGTATTGGTCTTACAGACATGTGGGAGGGCTCTCTGTCACCGTGAGACCCTGGCAAACACAGTGGATTCAATGAATCAGACGACAATTGCAGAATTCAAACCCTGAATCGCAGTTTTCTACAAAAAAACAGAGTAGCGTTTCGGTTTTTTATTTTCGGCTGCTTTGTATAAGATGGCTTGTGCATATACACAATGTAATTATACTAAAATAATATTGATATTCGATTTCTGCGGACTCTTATGAACATTTCAAGACCCAACATGAAGTATCAACTCATTGCTAAAGATATCCACCACGACGATAAAGTTAGAATGCACCAAGGGAGGAGGAGGGTGAGGGGGGCTATTTTGACCTAAGACACTAGGATACTTTTGATCTATATTCGCCAAAAATATCTATTCCACCATATGGTTGCCATTGGATGACATTCCTGAGATTGTAAGCTTTCAAACGGTGTATGACATGACCAGTGCCCGAACGCGTTCATTGAACGGTAGTTCATGAACTCGTTCATATTTTGGGCGAACGTGAACTGAACGTACTGTATTACTGCCTGATGAACATTACTGTGAACTCGTTCATTCTGGTGCCTGTGAACGGGACGCTAGCTTAGTTTAACTTCGTTCAATATGGGGGTTATTTGTTTATCAACACGGCGGATGCGCACGCAGAACGCCGCGTTGTTTGACCGGCTGCCATGGTAATCTCTGTGTGGTTAATTTGAAGTTGCGGTGAGTTCAGTTTACTGTTACATTAAACTGTAATCAGAAAATGCGGTTATATGCTATTGACCCTATAGTATCTGTCGTATAAAGGCTGGGACGAATTTCAAATTATAAATATGTACACTTTATGTTGAAAGTATTGCGATTCCCATTGAAACGAATGGCGCGGTGATTATTTTTCAAAACGAGAGCTGTTAAATTGTGGAAAAATGAATACAACTGTAATCAGACAACGCCGTTATATGCTTTAGACCCTATAGTATCTGTGGTGTAAAGGCTGAGACGAATTTCGATTTATGAATATGTACAATCCATAACGTTAATTCTCTGGCTCATAGCTCAGCGGACTAGAATACCTCATTGTTTGTTGGCCGGAAACGGGAAGGGGGGCTGTGTTTACGTTTGGTTGTAGTCTTTTCACTCGGTTCTCCGTCTCAACAGTAGGGATAGAACCGAGCAAAAAGACTACAACCAAACGTGAACCCCCCCCGCCTTTGCGTTTCCGGCCAACAAGCAATGAGCCTTCCAACAGAAATCAATGGGATTTACAAAATGCGCTAAATGTGCAATAAAACACGATATAAACTGTATTTCGCTACGACACTTGATTCAACCATTCTATTTCATCCTAGACAAACCACAAAGTGGGCTCAATGTTCAAAATACCGGAAAAAACGAATAGCTCACAGCAACTTATTGAAAAAAAGAACTATGAACTAGTTCATTTTTTGGAACTGTGAACTTAGTTCAAAATGTTGAATTATGAACGTTGAACTGAACTAGTTCATTTTAAAATTTGTGAACTGAACTTTGAACTAGTTCATGTAGAAAGTGAACTTTCCCAACACTGGATATGACTATAACACTCAACTGTATGATGCCGAAAATTGTCCCAGTATGTTGGGGGGAAGGGCTGGTGTAACGAAAACTTGCCCGCCAGCGGGATTTGACCGTTAAGTGGTTAAGTGGGTCGTGTTTCCCATTAGAGCGATCAAGCTGGTGCTGCAATACAGCCGCTATTTAATCCAGCACTAAACTAAACCTTGGCAGTTTGCGTGCATCGCAGCGCCATTACCACTCATCTTATCAAACACAAGACCTCAATCTCACTCTATTTGTGTTGCCATGACAGTAAAAGGTGTACCTTAGATTCAGTTTATTAATGATGGTATAAGGTGTTTATTTTGTTATATTCCTATTCTATTCATAATCATGTAGTCAGACATAAAGGTGGACTTTAGAGTAAAGTTAAATAATATTTTATGGACATTTTCTGGAGTTTTCTGAATCTTTAGTTATCTGAATTCCAAATTAGTCATATTTTGAAGATCTACTGTATTGACATTTAGCTAAACTAATAAAACATTTCTAATAGCAAATTTCAAATGCAAAATGAATCAAAGTTCCTAACGTGTTCTATTTTTTGTGGGTGCAGCCTCAATGGCTGTCATCTGTCAGGAGAATGCTGTGAAGCTCTGGCCTCAATTCTCAGCTCCAACTCCTCTAGTCTGAAAGAGCTGGACCTGAGTACCAATGATCTGCAGGATTCAGGAGTGAAGCTGCTCTCTGCTGGACTTGGAAGTCCACACTGTACACTGGAAACTCTCAGGTCAGTTTCACTCAATGGTCAAACAGTTCCACCACAATTTCCACATCAGAGGACCAGTATTGAGCTGCTGTGCCCCAGTATTGATCTGCTGTGCCCCAGTAGGACCTTTTCTATATGTTGAAGATCTACTGTATTAACATTTTGTTAAACTAATAACACATGTCTGATATCAAATTTCAAATACAACATTAATCACAGTTTCTAACGTGTTCTGTTTATTGTGTGCAAAGTTTGAAAGGCTGTCAGCTGTCAGAGAGATGCTGTGAAGCTCTGGCCTCAGTTCTCAGCTCCAGCTCCTCTAGTCTGAGAGAGCTGGACCTGAGTACCAATGATCTGCAGGATTCAGGAGTGAAGCTGCTCTCTGCTGGACTGGGGAGTCCACACTGTACACTGGAAACTCTCAGGTCCGTTTCACTCAATGGTCAAACAGTTACGCCACAATTTCCACATCAGAGGACCAGTATTGATCTGCTGTGCCCCAGTAAAATCTCACGTTCGAGTTTTAAAAAGGTCCATATTTGGCAGTGGATTAATTTAGATTGATAATAACGGTAAAATAATGGATTATTTTCTAATCCGCAACGTCAAAGCAACGCAGTTTAACCCAAAATACAAACTGAGGTGTGCACCATGCGGTCGGGGTCCGTAGACTGCGGCGTGCACATTACTGTCCATGCACGGCAGTATGCATGTCGTAGCCGGTGCACCGCGGCGCGCGCGCAGCAATCCATTGATCCTGGTTCATTAAATAGCCTGATGGATAATTACTGCTTGTGAAAACGATTGTTGCTGTGTATTCTTTTTTTTCACGTTTCCGACTTGTGCAGCATAGTGTTAAATGTTCTGTAATTAGAATAAAAATTGCCCTGATGTACACACAGCGTTGTTTAGGTTTATTTTGTCAGAGAAGCTACGTAGGCAGTGTATACCGTTACAACCCCCGTTTTGAGTAACTGGATCCACCCCCCCTCTGCGCTCCGGGACCTCCCACTGTACAAATTAACGTAAGCACTGATAGGGGGTCTGTTTCTGTTTTTACCACCAGCGCCGTGACATCGCTTACCTCAACCACCAATTCTTCATCCTCCTCCTCAATCAAATACCTACTAATAATTACCGGCTGCTGATTGGTTAATATACTCCAATTAGGATTTATTTTCATTGCTTGGTCGTCCAGAATGGTGCATTTCTTCACAGGCTCTTGAATAGCGCTAGTGCTGCGGTGACATTTAAATGAAACTTTGCACAAAGTACAAACCAGTGTTTTAGTTTTCTGATTAAAGCAGAGTGTCTTCAGGGGAACTTAAGTGGGTCTTGTTTCCCAATAGAGCGATCCAGCTGGCACTGCAATACAGCTGCTATTTAACCCAGCACTGAACTGAACCTTGGCAGTTTGCGTGCATCGCAGCGCCATTACCACTCATCTTATCAAACACAATACCTCAATCGCACTCTATTTGTGTTGCCATGACAGTTAAAGATGTACCTTGGATTCAGTTTGTTAATGATGGTATAAGGTGTTTGTTTTATTATATTCCCATTATATTCATAATTATGTAGTCAGACAGTAAGGTGGACTTTAGAGTAAAGTAAAAAAAAAAAAATGGACATTTTCTGGAGTTTTCTGAATCTTTAGTTATCTGAATTCTAAATTAATCATATTTTCAAGATCTACTGTATTGACATTTAGGTAAACTAATAAAACATTTCTAATAGCAAATTTCAAATGCAAAATGAATCACAGATCCTAACGTGTTTTATTTATTGTGTGTGCAGCCTCAATGGCTGTGATCTGTCAAAGGGATGCTTTGAAGGTCTGGCCTCAGTTCTCAGCTCCAACTCCTCTAGTCTGAGAGAGCTCGACCTGAGTACAAATGATCTGCAGGATTCAGGAGTGAAGCTGCTCTCTGCTGGACTGGGGAGTCCACACTGTACACTGGAAACTCTCAGGTCAGTTTCACTCAATGGTCAAACAGTTCCACCACAATTTCCACATCAAAGGACCAGTATTGATCTGCTGTGCCCCAGTATTGATCTGCTGTGCCCCAGTATAATCTCACGTCTGAGTTTCAACAAGATCCATATTTGGCAGTGGATTAATTTAGACAGTAAAACAATGGATTATTTTCTAATCCACAACGTCAAAGCAACACTGTTTAACCAAAAGTACAAGCTGAGGCGCGTCAAAGCAACACTGTTTAACCAAAAGTACAAGCTGAGGCGCGCACCTTGCGGTCAGGGTCCGTACACTGCGGCGTGCACATTACTGTCGGTGCACGGCAGTGTGCATGTCTTAGCCGGTGCACCGCGGCGCGCACGCAGCAATCCGTTGATCCTGGTTCATTTAATAGTCTGATGGATAAATGCTGCTTGTGAAATCGATTGTTGCCATGCATTCTTTTATTTTACATTTCCCACCCATGCATGTTCTGTAATTAAAATAAACATTTCCCAGATGTACACACAGCGTTGTTTAGGTTTTTTTAGTCAGAGAAGCTACGTAGGCAGTGTATACCATTCTCAACCCCCGTTTTGAGTAACTGGATCCACCCCCCCTCTGCGCTCCGGGACGTCCCACTTTACAAATTAACGTAAGCACTGATAGGGGGTCTGTTTCTGTTTTTACCAGCAGCGCCGTGACATCGCTTACCTCACCAACCAACTCTTCATCCTCCTCCTCCTCCATCAAATACCTACTTACAATAACCGGCTGCTGATTGGATAAAATACTCCATTTAGGATTTATTTTCTTCTCTTGGTCATCCTGAATAGTGCATTTCTTTACATGCTCTTGAATAACGCTTGTGCTGCGGTGACATTTAAATGAAACTTTGCACAAAGTACAAACCAGTGTTTTAGTTTTCTGATTAAAGCAGAGTGTCTACAGGGGAACTTAAGTGGGTCGTGTTTCCCAATAGAGCAGTCACATCGGCGCTGCAATACAGCCGCTATTTAACCCAGCACTGAACTAAACCTTGGCAGTCTGCGTGCATCACAGCGCCATTACCACTCATCTTATCAAACACAAGACCTCAATCTCACTCTATTTGTGTTGCCATGAGAGTAAAAGGTGTACCTTGGATTCAGTTTGTTAATGATGGTATAAGGTGTTTGTTTTATTATATTCCTATTCTATTCATAATCATGTAGTCGGACAGTAAGGTGGACTTTAGAGTAGAGTTCTTCTTAGAACTGGCTCTTTTTATGGACATTTTCTGGATTTTGCTGAATCTTTAGTTATCTGAATTCAAAGTTTTTCATATTTTCAAGATCTACTGTATTGACATTTAGTTGAACTAAAGAAACGTCTAATAACAAATTTCAAATTCAACATTAATCACAGTTTCTAAAGTGTTCCGTTTATTGTGTGTGAAGTTTAAAAGGCTGTCATCTGTCAGAGAGATGCTGTGAAGCTCTGGCCTCAGTTCTCAGCTCAGACTCCTCTATTCTGAGAGAGCTGGACCTGAGTAACAATGATCTGCAGGATCCAGGAGTGAAGCTGCTCTCTGCTGGACTGGGGAGTCCACACTGTACAGTGGAAACTCTCAGGTCAGTTGGTCAAACAGTTCCACCACAAGTTCCAAATCAGAGCAGATTTACTTCCAGAAAAGTAATAATTCTCACTGTGTGTGTGTGTGTGTGTGTGTGTGTGTGTGTGTGTGTGTGTGTGTGTGTGTGTGTGTGTGTGTGTGTGTGTGTAGCTTGTCTGGCTGCCTGGTCACACAGGAAGGCTGTGCTTCTCTGGCCTCAGCTCTGAGCTCCAACCCCTCCCATCTGAGAGAGCTGGACCTGAGCTACAATCACCCAGGAGACTCTGGAGCTGCGCTGCTCTCTGCTGGACTGGAGGATCCACGCTGGAGACTGGACACTCTCAGGTATGGAGAGGACAGCTCACCACTCAGGGACAAAGTCTCCTCCAAGGATTCATACCGCTGCTAGATGATGTGGTTTGAAGAGGCAGCTGTCACTCATGTTGTGTAGAACGTTATGAGACAGCAGATGATGAAGGTGAATGTTTCAACATGCTGCTCTCACTTTGTTTCCCCCCCAGCGTGGAGCATGGTGGAGTGTGGAGGCTGAAACCAGCTCTGAAGAAGTGTAAGTGTCTGTTTGATTCATCCCATCACACACTCACTATTGAGATGGAAAGTCCATCCACACAGCAGGAAGTGAGATGAGATCCTACTGGGAATGAAGATGATGGCTGACATCATGCATCTTACGTATATTAATACTGTACACCATCACAATAAACCTGCTTGTTTAAAACCCAGCAGGTATTACATTGATATATTATGTATTGGATAGTTAATAGTGTAGTGATTATTATCAGACATAATCATGATAATCATCATGAAGCTAACGTCTGGGCTCGGGGGAGGGGGGGGGCGGTGGGTGAGAGGGGGGGTGACGGGGCTGAGGGGGGCGGTGATGGGGCGGTGGGGGTGCTGAGTGGGGGCTGAGGGTCCCGTCCAGGATCCCGTAACATAATGAAACTAATGTTACAATAGAGTAACTATAACATCACATTACCCCCCCCCCCCCCCTCACATTGCTGAGGGGGGGGTGCTGAGGGTCCCGGTCCTGGGTAAGGGGGGGCTGATGGGGAGGAGGCTGAGGAGGGAGAGGGGGGCGGTGAGGGGGACGGTGAGGGGGAGTGGGCTGAGGAGGGGGAGGGGGGCTACGGGGGGCGGTGAGGGGGAGGGGGCTGAGGTGCAGTGAAGGCGGGGTCTGAAGCAATAGTGTATCTATCATCACATGACCCCCCCCCCCCCCACATGTCATGTTCAGGAAAACAGTACTAGTGATGAATGAGTGTATTCATAACACTGTTGTTGATGTTTTCATAACGTTGTTGATGGGGGGGGGGCTGAAGAAGAAGAGAGAGCAATCACAAAAAGAAAGAGAATAAAAAGAAGAAGAGCAGCCTGGATCCAAGGAGAGATGTTTGTTGTTGATGTTTTCATAACATTGTTGTTGATGTATTCATAATATTGTTGTTGATGTTTTCATAACGTTATTGTTGAGGTGTGTGTATCTATGAATGTGTACATATGTATATGTATGTATGTGTTCATATCTATGTATATGTACATAGAGCGCAGGAGAACAGTACCAGTGATGATGATGATGATGAGGATGAAGAATGGTTCAGCAGGTCATCAGGTCTTGTTCTCCCTCAGATGCCTGTGAACTCACACTGGACCCCAACACGGCCAATAGACGACTCTCTCTGTCTGAGGACAAAAGGAAGGTGACGGTGGTTGGAGAGGACCAGTCGTATCCGGATCACCCAGACAGATTTGACTACTGGTCCCAGGTGTTGGGTAGGGAGGCTCTGACTGGCCGCTGTTACTGGGAGGTAGAGCGGGAAAGATGGGTTAATATAGGAGTGACATACAGAGGAATCACAAGGAGAGGAGGGGATGCCGACAGCAGGCTTGGAGGGAACAACAAGTCCTGGAGTCTTTATTGTTATGATGGTCGTTACTATGCCCGGTACAACGGTAGAGAGACAGACCTCCCTCTCCCCCCCGCTGGCCCCACCAGAGTAGGAGTGTATCTGGACCGGCCTGCTGGCTCTCTGTCCTTCTACAGAGTGTCCCCAGGTGGAGGAGGGTCCTCAGACTCACTGACACACATCTACACCTTCTGGTCCTCCTTCACCCAGGAGGACCTCCTCCCGGGGTTGGGGTTCTGGGTATGGCGGCGGGGGTCCTCAGCCTCTCTGTGTCGGTTGTAGAAAAACAAAACAGGCGTGGGGCCCCGGGGCCTCAGAGGTGGGGGGGGGGGACAGACTCAGTGTCGTAAAAAAAAAAGTGCAGCCCCCTCCGCCCCGGCGCGCACACAAACACACAGGCACTTACACAGACAAACATAAAAAAAACACACACACACTTAGTCTCTCTCTCTCTCTCTCTCTCTCTCTCTCTCTCTCTCTCTCTCTCTCTCTCTCTCTCATGGTATAGCATGATAAACCATGAAAAGGCTTTTAAGATCTCCCATAGTTAGATAAGCACATTTATTATTTGAAATGTATATAAAATAATACCTATTGATGTATTTATATATATCTTTGTATATTTTCAGACTTTACCAGTTTTGGTCTTAGGGGCTCTTATATCATAATTTCTGTCATAATCCTGATTTACGACCTGATTTAAAGTAGATTTTATTCATAATAACCAAGATGTCTATGGGACAATGTGGCTTGTTGTAAATGACTTTAAAATTAATCTTGATATTTTTTTGTGTTCTGTTGGGAATCAAGCGGCTGCAGAACTTGTTCAGTTTGTAAAGATACGTGCTCACCTGTTGATGATTTGTAAAGTCTGCTGCTTCTATTGTTTTAGTCCTCGTGTTTTTTGTGTACATGTAAGGGTCTTTTTTGTTAATGAAGCATAATTGCAATAAACAACTCATTGGATCCAACTGAATGTTCTCGTGTGTTTAGCCGATGATTTCTCGTTGTATTAGTTAATAATGCTTCCATAAGTGCCTTAAGAAAAATTATTAATAGAACAACAAATGTTTTTCCGATATTATTCTTGGACCTCCTCCCTTGGTTTTGGTTGGGGGGGGGGGTGCCTCAGTGTCGGTTGTAGAAAGAAACCACAGACAGACGCCCGGATATTCTCTCTCTCTCTCTCTCTCTCTCTCTCTCTCTCTCTCTCTCTCTCTCTCTCTCTCTCTCTCTCTCTCTCTCTCATTGTGCAATAGTTCAGTTAAAGGCTGTAGATAAAACACAATGAGATAGACTACATGTCTCGTATTTGCCGTCACGCTCCCTGCGACTGGCGTGGACAAGACCGACAATCTCCCCATCAGCATGACTAACTCTCACCGTACACCTTTAACCATACTTATAATGGTTTTCACCACTTGGGAAGCTTTTATCCTCCCTTTGGAAAAAAACTTTCTATTTCATGTAGGCTACGCCGTCTAGGCTTCGCCTTATGGGCTTGTCCCGTGAAAATTCAAACTATGCACCTATCAGCGTGGGCACCGCCCACATTTCCCACGGTATCGTGTATATAGCACGGTGCATACCGTCGCTCATCCTCCCTTTTCTTTCAGCACTTGTGCTTGTCAGCAGATTAGAGAACTACCTAAAAGAAGATGTCTTCAACGGAACAACGGATCTCCCAAGCCGGTGGCAGCGGCCCGGGTGAGGCCTCGGACAAACGGCCCTTTTCAGGGCCACCTGAGAGCGCTCCTGGGGCTAGGTCCTTCTCAGGACTCCTTTGCGCCTCCTGTCCCGCCTCCCTGGCACCGGGTGACGGGCACGTGGCGTGTTTTCGGTGCCTCGGCGCCGACCACGCCGCGGCTGCTATGGCGCCCTCCGTCTCCTGTGTCTCATGCCGGGAGCTGTCTGAAGAAGGGATCCTCTCCAGACACCTCTACTTCTCCCCTGCGGTGGACCTGGCTGACGCCATTGACCTGTTCAGGGCCAGCCCGGACTACCACGATGGCGTCATCAACGCTGACGACGACGCTGTCTCAATAGACGACGTCTTCGACGACTCGGCGTCCGGTGTTTCCCACTCCCGGGTTTCAACCGCCACCGCCGTGGAACGAGAGAGATCGCGCCGGATGGCCGATCTCTTCGGGGAGACCATGGGTGAGGCGGCGGCCATCAAAGGAATTCCTATGCTGGCCCCGCCTCTCGCCCCCATATCGGACGATATGCAGGGCGAGTGCTTTCGCACCCCATCGTCTTCCCGACGGGTTGGTTACCCAGTGCCCCTTGTTCCCGCCTGTGCAGCACTTTTTTAGTGCTGCCGGTGGGGACCCTTCTACACTGAAGGCCCCGGTGAAGTCCGACACGGATTTCACCAACGTGGAAGGGTGGGCCGATACTCAGGGAAGGGGGATCCCTCGCCTGGAGCCTCTCCTGGCAGCGCTTCTCTGTCCGTGCGCCGGATGGCGCCCTAACGAAAATCCTCCAGCTATGCCAGCCGACAGCCGTATCGGCCGGCCGGCATATGGCGTGTGCAACTATGATTCAGCGAATCATATGGCTCTCCCACACTGCGGTGCCGGAACGGGAGCGGGCCAGCCTGGTCCAGGGTCCACTAGCGCCGGATGGCCTATTTGGTCCCCGGTTCTCCGAGGTTCTCGCGCACCAGCAGTCTCTCCATGAGAATCGTTCCCGGTTCGGGGCGATTCTCACGGGCTCCTCCCACCAGCAGGCCGGGAGGAAGCGGGGTCCAGGCCGGGCCCAGTGTTCCAGGGGACCGCCTCCGACTCCAGCCCCGGTGCCGCAGCAGCAGCAGCAGCAGCAGCCGCGGCCGCCGCCAAGTTCCGGAAGCTGGCTCCGACTTTTTCCTTTCCTAATAAAGAAAAAATTAAAGACCGTTCGACTGAACGGCAGTACATGGTACCCAAAGAGCGATATTCCTTAGGCCACCTGCGTCCTACGCTTGTGGCGCGTTCCTCCATGTTGCCTCTTTCCCCCCCTCAGCCCGGTGGCTGTAGGGTGGCGGTCGGACGGCATGTTCACATGGCCTCTGGTTCACCTGCTTCTAAGAAGCGGCGATCCTTGGAGCCTCGTGGACGGATCAGAGACTCGTTGCACGAGCCCGTGGATGCGGCAGCTTGTACCGGTCCCCTGGTTCCCCACATTATAGGTGAGGAGACGGGTCCGCGCGCTGTGGCTACAGCCTGCGGACAGCGCATAGGTGCGGCGGCCGGACGGCTCGCTCCCTGTTCAGCGGTCACGAGCGCAACGTCTAGACAGCTCGTTGTTTTTACAGCGGCTGGTTCTGGTACGTCTCCTACGCTCGCTGAGCCTCCTCCCTTTCGTGGGAAGCCCCCCTTGGTTCACACACAGTGTGGAGGCGGTAGGGGCAGAGGAATACGGGTTATTCCTGGACGGTCTTCCTCAGCTGTCGGCTCGCCCTCTCTCCAACCACTATGCGTGTTGGCAAGAGCGGTGCGTTCTGCCATCGTGGTTGGACACCACGTTGAGATGGGGCCATCCCATACAGCTCAAGCGTCGTCCCCCACCCTTTATGGGGTTGGTGGAGACCACGCTACGGGACCCGGCTGCGAGCACGGCTCCGGCAGCAGAGGTGGCACGTCTCTTGGTAAAGGGGGCCATCACTGTCGTTCCCCCCCACGAGTCTCACCTAGGTTTTTATTCCCGCTACTTCCTGGTTTCCAAGAAGTCAGGGGAAATGAGACCTATTCTGGATCTTCGCGTGTTCAACAGATTCGTTGCCACGAGGAAGTTCAGAATGCTCACGGTAGGAGCATTGTTCCGGTGTGTGAGAGAGGGCGATTGGTTCACATCCCTGGATCTCAAGGATGCTTACTTCCACGTCCCTGTTCGACAGGCGCACAGGAAGTTTATCCGCTTTGCCTTTATGGGGATGGCGTACGAGTACCAGTGTCTGCCGTTCGGCTATTCCCTGGCTCCGCGCACCTTCTCGAAGTGTGTGGAGACGGCGTTGGAACCGCTCAGGCGTCAGGGAAAGAGGATTCTCTTCTACCTAGATGATCTGCTTATTCTGAGCAACTCAGAACAGACCGCGAGGGGGGACACCATGTTGGTGATAAACCATCTCTCCCTCCTGGGTTTTTTGCCATCAACTGGGAGAAGAGCTCCCCGCTCCCCAGCCGGCAGACAGTCTACTTGGGGCTTTGCCTAGACTCAGCCACCATGACTGCGATGCTTTTGCCTCCTCGGCGGGACGCCATCCTGTCGGCGCTCTCCCGTTTTCACGTTCGCAGAAACGTGACCGCACTGTCCACCATGCGCCTGTTGGGGCTGATGGCGGCTGCCCACCCCGTGGTCCCCCTGGGTCTGCTTTTTATGCGCAGACTCCAGCGGTGGTTTGCTCGCCAACGGTTGGACCCCAGGCGACACAAACTCAGGGTGCTCTTCGTCCCCCGTTCGGTGTCGCCAGACCTGGAATATTGGAAAGGACCCCCCGCCCTTCTCAGGGGTGTTCCACTGGGCAGGGTGGCGTCCTACGTAGTGGTCTTCACGGACGCCTCGTTGACGGGTTGGGGAGGAACGTGCCTCTCTCACTCGGTCGGAGACGAGCGGCGCACGCCTACAGCACACATAAATGTGTTGGAGCTCGACGCTGTGAGGAAAGTGCTGTTGCATTTCTTTCACCTGCGCAGCCGGCACGTTCTGATCAGGACAGACAGCATGTCGGCGGCGGCATACATCAACAGACAGGGGGGAGTCCGCTCCCCTGCTCTCCACCGAAAGGCGGTCGAGCTCTGGCTTTGGGCTCATCAGTATCTCCTCAGTCTGAAAGCCCTGCATATCGCGGGCGCCCAGAACTTTGGGGGGACCTCATGTCTCGAGGTGGTCCCCGCCGAGACGAGTGGCGGTTACATCCCGACATTGTCAGACTGATCTGGCAGAGGTTCGGGACGGCGCAGGTGGACCTCTTCGCGTCCAGGGAGAACACGCACTTCAGGTGGTGGTTCTCCCTCAGCCCTCGGGATCTTCCCCCGGTGGGGGTAGATGTGTTGGCACACACACCTTGGCCGCGGGCTCGCTCCAGCTGATCCTTCCTCATCTGGAACGGGTCAGACAGGAGGGTCTGTCCCTGATATTAGTGGCCCCGGAGAACCGTTCAGCTCTGTGGTTTCCAGAGCTGGCCGCGCTCTCACGGTCAGCGCCGTGGCCAGTACCGTTCAGGCCGGATGCGCTTTCACAGGCCCACGGGACTGTGCATCACCCGCCCGATGTCTCGGGACGGCTGTTGGTTTGGCTCCTGAGAGGTTGATCCTGCAGGGCAAAGGTTTGCCTGAGACGGTTATCAATACTATTCAGAGCGCTCGTGCGCCTTCTACTTCTTCCCTCTATGCGGCGAAGTGGTGCGCCTTCTCTAATTGGTGTGAGAAGAACCACGCTGTCCCATCTCAATGCGAGGTGGGAAGCGTGCTTTCGTTTCTGCAAAACTTATTGGAAAAAGGTTTGGCCTTCTCCACTATCAAGGTCTATGCGGCAGCCGTTTCGGCTGGCCATGCAGGCTGTGATGGTGGACCGATCTTCAGCCATCGATTGGTCAAGAGATTCTTGCGTGGGGCTAGACGGGTTAGGCCTGTTTCACGCGTGCTTATACCACGCTGGGATCTCCCCACCGTGTTGCGCGGATTGTCCAGGGATCCTTTTGAGCCTCTTTCTCAGGCCCCCTTGGATGCCTTGTCATTTAAGACGGCACTCTTGTTGGCCTTGGTTTCTGCCAAGCGGGCCGGTGAGCTAACCGCTCTGTCTGTCAGCCCGAGTTGCTTGTTGCTAAACGAGGAGCTAGCTTGTTGCTAGCTCCTTCGCGTTGCTCAGACCTAATCCTGCGTTCCTCCCGAAGAACATTAATAGTTATTTTCGGTCGAGGGATATTGTGCTTAAGGCTTTTCACCCCCCGCCTCATTCTGATGAGGCGGAGGCGGAGTTGCATCTCCTGTGCCCGGTTCGGGCGTTGGCTATGTACGTGAATCGCACCGCCGCGTTCTGCTCCACACAACAGTTGTTTGTGTGTTATAGCGACGCTAGCAGGGGCCGCGCTCTCTCTAAGCAGCGGTTTTCTCGCTGGGTATGTGAGGGTGTTTGCTTAGCCTACTCTCGGCAGGGCTTGGCTCCACCGTTGGGCGTTAAAGCTCACTCCACACGGAGCGTGGCCGCTTCAACGGCTCTACTCAAGGGCGTTTCGGTGGAAGACATCTGCGCGGCTGCGTCTTGGTCTTCCCCCGGCCCCTTTGTCCGTTTTTACGTGTTAGACATGTCCAGGGGCTCACTCTGCAACTCTGTGCTAGAGCTCGGGACCCCTTTTACGGCTTAAGAATATAGACATGTTCTTAAAAGCGGCGTGGTTGGATTTCCTCTCGCCGGCTGGCGAGTTGGACTTGATTACCAGTCTCACTCTCCCACCTTTTTTCAAATGAAAAGCAGGCGAGGGAGGTTTTTCTATTTGCTCGCCAATTGTCAGGTGGCTTTGTTTGCCAGTGTGGCACTCCCGCCGTTTTTTCTTCTAAAAACGGCCGAGAGAGTCCCCTTATTGGAGAGCCGGATTCTGAGGCTCCGCCCCCGGTAGTAGCGGACCTAATGGAAACCGTGTTGCTCTGGTTTTTCTTTACCTTTACATGGGTTCCATGAAGCACGGATTAGAGCCGGAGTCTTTACAGACTCACTTTTTTCTTCCTTGATCATTGCCATGCTTGATCTAGGAGGAATTAGTTTTTTATTAAGCTGTTGTGTTTTACACTTCCTTGGCTTTTTTGAGTCTTAATGTGTTCTGGTGACTTAGGTCGTTTTGACTGGGGTCCAGCAGGAGTACATTGATCAGGCTCCGCTCGCAGCTTCACCTTAGCCCATAAGGCAAAGCCTAGACGGCGTAGCCTACATGAAATAGAACGATAGTTATGTTATTATAACTCTAGTTCTATGATTGTAGGCGTAGCCGTCTAGTTTCCCACCTGCTGTACCCTCCAAATGCTGAAAGAAAAGCGTGGAGGATGAGCGACGGTATGCACCGTGCTATATACACGATACCGTGGGAAATGTGGGCGGTGCCCACCAGTGGAGGCTTCTCCATTGAGGAGAGGGAGGAAGATCTTCCCTAACATTGTTGAGAATAAAAAATGTAGATTGCCCCGACTATTGTAATGAATTAATGCCCTTAAATATGACTACTTTATTGCCTTTGAATATATAATGTTCGTTTCCCTGGGTAAAGGGACATTAGCACCCCCTATCGCAATTACTTCAGGGAGGAACGTCCTCCCTCCGCCGCCGTCCACTCCCATTAATTTTCCCGAAAGTACTGGCGGCCGGTGGATAACATGGGTTTCAATGGGAGAGAGGAGGAAAATCCTCCTCTGAGTGGGTGGGACCTTAATGGGTCTGATTCGCGCAAAAATCTATCCGTCTGCGCTATGAACCAATAAGCAGGATCCCTGGATGTTGAGCAGCGTTGCCAGATTGGTCCGATTTCCCACCCAATTGGGCTACTTTTAACCATGTTAGGCTGGAAAAATTATCATTGGGCGGGAAATCTGCCCAATCTGGCAACGCTGTCGATAACAAACCCGGTCTGCATTGCCGCGGTGCTCAGTCAGAGAGACGCAGAGTAAGTGAAATCTGCGATAGCGAGATCCTAAATGCACAATGGAAACATTGGAAACGGAGGACATTGTTAACGTCTTATTACAAAAACCATTCCATTCATTCAGAAAGAGGTAGACCACTTCCCAAAATCAAGGTCATCAGAAGTAATGGCAACGTCAGTGTTGTGAGTGCTACATGGTTTGCTAGGTACGCATGACTTACTGGTAGCATTACAAGCAATTGTAACTGAAAATAAACATAGCTAAATAACTTCAGTGAGGGCAAAAATAGGCCCAATAATAGGCCCAGATTTTTTTATTTACTTTTACAAATCAATAGTAGGCCTGATTTGACTAATATGCTTTGCATCCTTTCCTTCTCAAATGACAGTGATGCCACTGGTGGCTTTGTATACATTTTGTTCACATAACTCCCTCCCTGCTATTTTGCAGTTCACCAAAAAACCCTGAAACAACTTGAGTCTCACATTCTTATGCATTCTTATACATTCTTGTGTTCATCAGAACTGAAGTTATATTTTCAGAATCCCTGTTTATCAGTTTAATTTAATACCGTCTTGTATTGTATTGTAGGAGCAGCAGCTGGGTTCTTTGATTCTTTTTTTTTTAACATAAAACAAAAATGTGGTCACGTAAATAAAATATACAAACGAACAGAGCTTCGTCTCCCCGCGACCTTATTTCGATTGAGTCTACAACGTTCTCAAAGATTCAGCCAATGAGAGGTAGCAATGGTGTTGCCATGGCACCTGGGTAAACGAATGACAAGGTGGTACCGTCGAATTTGCGCCTTCTCTGTCTGACGTATCTTGGGTCATACCATTCGACGTGGGGCCAATCATATATCCCCCTACATTTCCGAAAATAGACTTGACCTCCATCTGTTTATTGGATTAACGCATTTCCCAATCCCAGGAGCCTTTGCTCCATTCTACGTCAATTCAAGAACAAACAAAGAAATTAAACTGCAGTTTGTATTTTTTATTTATGACCATGAAAGTTCTGTGATGCCTGAATTATGAAGAATTAAATGTAAAGTAAAATAAAAATTATAAATATAGAACCATGAATGACACATAGAGAGTAAGCAAGTGGTATAAATATTGGTGGAATGTTAGGTTATATAATATAGTATATCTTGTCGATTTTCACAATCAGGTGCTGAGACAGTAAAGACTTCAACTAGTGGCAAACGTTTTCTCTCGTATGTTATTAGGGCTAGGTAATTGCTAAATAAAGGCTCATGTGTAATGACGTTTTGTTAGATGAGCTTGCTGAAAAATTCACAAGAAAAACGAATCATGGACATGGAGAGAAGAATCAAGCAGAGCTTCAGCAGTAAGCTAGTCACATAATGATTTAATGTTCAGTTTGTTAGCAAAAAGAAAAATCTTACACTACCTTTTCATTAAAAGATGGACAATGTGCCCTTATGAAGGTATTATTGTAGCAAAATGTAGCAAAATGACTTCAAGGGACAGTCGGTTTCTGGTGTCAGTCTTGTTTAGGCCAATCAATGAAAATGTTCGCTCAGCATTCGCATTTGAGTGAGGCATGCTCAACACAATCTGGGCCACCTTGAATAATTTGGGGAATTTAAAAGTGCCACTTGCCCGATTCTTAAGATTTCCAAGATATACCCATTGGTGGGCCATCCTGTGGTACTCCCCATCCTCATTTGTCCTGATGACCGCTTCCCCCAAGGGACAAGCAGTGCAAGCAGTGCAATGATTAAAGAAAAAAAAAAGAATTACTTTATCTGTAATATATGTAAACTAGATCTTGTACTGTTACACATTTGTGACTTTAGAGTACTCATGCAAAATAAATACATACGACTTCAAATTTACTGTGACTTTAGTGTACGCATTCAAATTCTGCAGTTACAGGTGCTAAAGACTTTTGCTACAATAATACCTTCATATTTACCAGTCCCGTTGACAATGTCTGATGCTGCGTTTCCCTCCATTAGAAGAACAGTCACAAATCAGTTCAATAGTTTGAAACACAAAGTCAAGTCAATCCAAAGTCTACCGTCCTGTCAGTTTGTCAGCAATGCATTGGATTTAAAGCCCGGGCATGTGTGTGGCTCCACAAATACCTGCTCTCTAAATGTTGTGTTGTGCGCCATCCAGTAGCTTGTGTACGATGTAGTCCACTCCACAGCCGTAGCCTCCAGCGTTAGCACCGTAGCCCATGGTTAGACCCGATGATGCAGGTGTAGCGCAAGTCCTGACAGCTCCCGCAGGCGATTCTATTCGAAATCCCGCAGCCTCCAGACGCACTCCAGCGCAGCCGAAATCCCGACAACTTCCCGGTCCTTCTGCAGCCCGCAATCGTCCTCCAAAAGGTACGATAGTCGAAGCTGCACTAACTTACCAATAGCTTTCAAAGTCCTTGTGCCACCAGTTGCCTTACGTGCCGAAGGTTTCCTACAGTTCCAACCGGCAGTTTTGAATAAACGGCGGGTTTTTGACAAGTATACGAGCCACATCCAATGTGTGTGCTCCGTGTGGTTTGACTCCCGGGTGACCTGGTTAACGCGCTGTGTTGATGTTTCCAGTACTATGCAGCTACGTGAAGCAATGATTGATCCGTGCGATCGTCTCCGGTTTACAACCCGTTTATTTCCTCACCATGACACCAATTGCATGGGAATACGGAATACATTCATAGATCCTCAGTGACATAACAACAACTTGTTATTTCTTGCAGTCAAAAACCGTATGCCCTTCCGAGGTCAAACAACAGAGGTACCCCAAATGACGTCCCCTTTACACCTGTACCCGCAATACGGCAACACCACTCAGTGGTCAACACAGACATTACAACATAACTGAAAAACAGGAAAATGGCTCTTACAATGATTATTTATCTGTTCAGGTGTGGGCGTGGTCTACGGCCCAGAGTCCTTCACGATGTACACACACAGGGATAAATTAGCCTTCAGCAACGCCGCTAGGGTCACTCGCTGCTTGGATTTTCCTGTGATGCCGAGACATAGAAAGTTCGTTGTCAAGGTAAGTCCTTATGAAATAGATAATTATGTTTATTGTATTAAGTTAGCATGGTTGCTTTGACGGTTTGCTTTTGATGCAGTTATTGCAAGCAAAGGATTTGCGACAAAATATTAAAGCCTGTGCTGATAAATCGCCATTTTGTATACATCTCGTAAGTCGCTCATGGGACCCATGATATATATATTAACTAGATGTCCTTACGGCGGCGTTCGTTTTCAAAGTGATGATGTCATGATAGATCTGAGATCGGGTTAGATTAAATAATCTCGGATATAAATAACAATAATCGGGTTGAATAACTTCACATGGTGTGTCTGGTGTGTTTCCAGCATTCGTAGTGTTGATCAGCAGAGATATAGTCCGCCAAGACGTTGAGGTTGCTTAGCAACCAGAGACTCTGTCCATGCAAGTGAACGGAGCGTTCCCTCTTCGTCATAACTATCAAACCAAACATCCTTCACATTCACCGAGCGAACATTATGAAAGTAAAATGCACATTTCTCGCTAAAAATGTTTCCATAAACGCATTTAATGGCGTAACTATGTTACTATTTCCACCCAGACTAAAGAAAGATGTCGGCCGTGGCTGCGCTGGAGTCCGAGGTAGGAAACCCAAACGCCGCCGTGTTTGGGTGCATGATAGAGTTTAGATCGCGTTAGATTAAATAATCTCGGATATAAATAACAATAATCGGGTTAAATAACTTCACATGGTGTGTCTGGTGTGTTTCCAGCATTCGTAGTGTTGATCAGCAGAGATATAGTCCGCCAAGACGTTGAGGTTGCTTAGCAACCAGAGACTCTGTCCATGCAAGTGAACGGAGCGTTCCCTCTTCGTCATAACTATCAAACCAAACATCCTTCACATTCACCGAGCGAACATTATGAAAGTAAAATGCACATTTCTCGCTAGAAATGTTTCCATAAACGCATTTAATGGCGTAACTATGTTACTATTTCCACCCAGAATAAAGAAAGATGTCGGCCGTATGCTTCTGTGCAAGCTCACTACTCTCCGCCAGTGACGTCGGGTCAAGCTCCACGCTGATTGGCTATCGCGGCTAACCATCCTACTGTGGCAGCGGCATGACCCAAGCCTCTGATTGGCCGTCAGGCTAGGTTGATACAACACAACTAACTGGTTAGTTTGAGACAATACAACTAGCTGGTTAGTTTGAGACAACACAGCTAGCTGGTTAGGTTGAGACAACAAAGCAAGCTGGTTAGGTTGAGATAACACAACTAGCTGGTTAGGTTGAGACTACACAACTAGCTGGTTAGGTTGTGACTACACAACTAGCTGGTTAGGTTGAGACAACACAACTAGCTGGTTAGTTTCAGACAACTAGCTGGTTAGGTTGTGACTACAAAACAAGCTGGTTAGGTTGAGACAACACAGCTAGCTGATTAGATGGACAGACAGACAGATAGACAAACTGCTACCTGTCCAGGTGGAGACAGACAGACAGACAGCTACCTGTCCAGGTGTGTGTATCAGAGTCTGATGGGGGCGTGTCCTGTTTCTGCAGAAGAAGCAGCGGCGGGAGGCTGAGCCGCCGAGGCCAGAGGCGGCCCTCAGCCCGGCGCCCGTCCGCCGCCCGCCCGCCGCCAGCGTCTCCCGGGCGCCGCGGGCCACGGGTGCTGCCACGGTGGCCGCCACTCCGTCCAGAGGCGTCAAAGAAGGTGGGTGGAAGTTAGCTCTGGGGGGCGGCGGGGGGGGGGTCCGGTCCGTAGGGGACTGTTGGCCCGGGGCCCAGGTCTTAGTGGATGGTAACCAATCACAGACACCCGACGTTTAAGAGGGCGCTGTTGTTTGAGGGCAGACAGTTAGAAAATAAAATGTCAACTATTTTTTTAAATGTTCATCGTCCCAACTTTAACGGATGGGTGGATGAACATTGCTGGTCATCCACCCACAATCCAGCACAACCCTGATTGGTCCCTCTTAAAGCGTTGCTAGATGCCCTCGGTGTAATAGATCCAGAGCCGTGTCCCGTGGTGCGCCCTGTCACTGAGAGGTCAACGTGTGGTAACCACGGCGGCGGTGGATGTTTGTCTGCTCCCTAGGGGCGGGCCGGGCGGCGGCGCCCGGCCGGTCCAAGGTGAGCGACCTGAAGGCCAAGCTGCGGGCGTTCCAGAGCCGCGACCGGATGGCGCAGGAGGGGACCCGGGAGCTCCGGGGCCAGGGCTCCAGACTTAAATTGTCACAGGTAACACTGGTGCCACCTAGCTTTTCAATTAGTAGCACCAAAACAAATTAGGTAGCACCATTTATTTATTTGTGAACGGGAGTTCCTCTTTAGTGATGTTGTAGGCGGTGTTAAACTTGATGATCATTTCTACATTCTCCGCCGAGCGATTGCTCTCATCTATCCTATTAAATGAGGTGGGGAGGGGCTGGGAGCTTCGTGTGATGCAGCGGTCCCTGCACGTATTGTGCTTTGGGCTTTCGTTGTGGAATTTTAATGACTGAACTTTGAATTGTGTAGATCCATTTACAAAATGTGTCCTTCCTGCACGGACAGGCCACATGTCCTGCAGTACACACACACACCATGGCTTGTCCCTCATATCGTAACCACGGGAACTGCACCAGCCATTGTTGTTGTTCTCCCCACTGCCCACCGCCTTTTTCGCCAACCTGAGTAGTATATATTATCCACTCCCTGTAGCGATTCCTATTTGAACTCACTTCCGGTTGGGGAGGGGTGGGGGTGGAGGGGGGATCCCTATTCACAGGGGCACTTCCGGTTGGTGTTGTTATGACGGGTCATAAACCATAAACCCTTTGTGTAGGTATGACATGTGTGTGTGTGTGTGTGATTAGTGCATGTGAGTGCATGTGAGTGCATGTATGTATGTGGGTGTGTGTGTGTGTGTGGGTGTAGCCAAATAGTTTAAAAAGGGGGCGACGACTGCTGTAGGGTCCCCACATTCATCAAGTTGTCTGCAGTGTTCTTTTCATGCAACATGGACTGCTCATCAGAAGAAACCCACAGATCAGATAGTGCTATTTGGTTGTATAGGGGCCCTCGTACCCCGACACCACTGTCTTCTCCCTCCATGGACGACTCTGCGTCGAGCGATGAGGACATTGAAAACCAGATGCCTGATGGTATGTCCGACTTTAGTACGCCTGTGTCTAACTATGTCAATAGTTATGGAGATGCGGTACTGCTTAATGCTCCACTCAAAAGAACGAGGCCTGTTTTAGGCTTGAGAGACCGGAGTGCCGGGGATTCATTCACCCACGTTGGCGAATACGGCTTGGAGTATGTAATATCATGGGTCGATGGCTGTGTTATTTTGAAGGTTAAAGATTGTGCTACAGAGTGGCGGTTGAACGTTCACGAGTGGAATTTTTTCTTGGAGAATTTATGCCCCATGCTAGACGGTGTCCGGGGTACATGGCATGCGGGAACCCATGTATTCCAATGGACCTTTCAGTATGAATCGAGGATTCATCGCATGGATGCAAACTATCATACGAAGAGACTACAGGAGATCATTTTTTTCAGACGCTGTGTTGATACAGACGAGCTACCACAGTGCTATGATATGCATTTTATCGGTAGCTCTCCTCTACGCACCAGTGTTTTAGAAGCTGCAGATTATTTTGATAATGTCTTTTTCATGCAGTGGGCTGATTTGTCAGCACTACGTGGAATTTTTGAAGAGATTGATTCTATGGCTAAGACGAATGAAGAACCATGGAGCACAACTGATGATGAATACCGAATGCGCCTGTTTGAGTCGCCTGGGTTTGATGAGGGGGTACATGCTAGTAGTATTAAGGGTGTTTTATTTTCCTTTTTAAATGTGTTTTTGATAGGCTATGCCTTATATTAATAGGTGTGTGTTGTGTTAGACGTTGTGTTAAATGTATTTTTGATATGCTATGCAGCACAGGTCAATGATGAACACGTGCTAAGTGGGGGTGTGGCTATGGAGACTGCTGATTTAAAGGCTGTACAACCCGGACCCCACTGGCTTCAAGAGTATGCCATCTATCTGGCCGGATTGAATCTGTCCTTCCTACACATCGGAGAGGACAGTGCGCTGGAGGTGGACACTGCTATGAGAGATGACGGATGGCCTTTATCAATACAGATCCGTTTAAACCCTGCATCGTTGGCTGTTCTGCGATTTACCACGGGGCTCTGTGTGGTAGCCATCATCAGCCATCAGAAGCAAGCGGCCTGCTGGGGATGCCAATGTGATTGCCCAAGTCAACGACGCCATTCATGCCTGCAGGGAGCGACACATCATCACTACGAATCCCACTACCATGACATTTGTGTTATACTGGACAGACACCCCTTCCTGTTACTTTTAGAAACTGTTTTAAAGAAGACTACAGGGTTGACTGTGTCCCCAGGAAAAATCTACGGGGTGGTCGAATCTTATCTATGTGATTTAATGTGCAATACCTATGATACCGAAAAACTGGATTTAATGACCACCGAAGGTGTGTCCGATGAACATCTGCTTCTGATATATGAGGCCATACAAATGTGGCGTCCTACATTGTCATTAGGCAAACCAAAGCCTGTTGTCGAGTGGCGTTTATAATGGGGATTTTGTTTTCTTATGCGTATGATGCGGATAGCAAGGCTGTATCAGATAGACTAGCCGTTTTGATGTATGCTGCCATGGAAAATGATACGTTTGTCCATCATAATGCTTATATCAAATGTATGTATAAGGATTGGAAGCCTACTGATCTAATGTTAGCTGAAATATTTAGCCATTTCTCCGACGGGGAGTGTTTTACTGTCGGTCATGTAATGTGTATATGTGCTTTTGTGTCGGATGTCTTGAAGATGAATAATGCCTCATACGCAGAGTGTATTAGTACTGCTCGAATGATGTCTTGTAAAATGGTGCAGAAAAATAAATCTGCCTGTAAACTTTATCTGAACATTGTTTTGAGCGGACAGACATTTTAAATAAAAAGGATGGATAACTCTGATCATTGTTTCAGTATTCGTTTTTTGTCGCAGGCATACGACATGGATAAACGGCTGCAAAAGACTTATTATGATCCCGCTGGACCAGGGGGTTACGGCGGCATCAATAAACTAAGAACGGCCCTCGAGCATAGTGAGGGTGCAGTACCTCCACTAAAATATATCAAGAAATGGATGCTGAAGCAGGATCCCTACACCCTGCATGTACCTGCACCGATACATTTCCGCAGAAATAGAGTATTGGTTAGTGGGGTAGATAGACAGTTCCAGGCTGATTTAGTGGATATGGCAGAGTATGCATCCGAAAATGATGGTGTGCATTTTCTGTTGACGTGCATCGATGTATTCTCAAAACATGCATGGGTTCGTCCGTTACCATCCAAGAGGGCTATTGACGTCGCTAAAGCTTTTGATGATATTCTCGGCGAAGGGCGTACCCCCGATAAACTGCAGACTGACGCTGGCAAAGAATTTTATAACAAGATCTTTCAGCGTTTGATGGAGCGGTACAATGTCAAACATTTCTCTACATCTAACGAGACCAAGGCCAGTATAGTGGAACGCTTCAACAGGACTCTGAAAACCCGCATGTGGAGATATTTAACAGCTGCCAACTCCAAACGATATGTGGATAAACTACAGGATATGGTCCATGCTTATAACCATTCATACCATAGATCGATAAAAATGACCCCGGTCAGCGTTGATAAAGATAATGAGAAAACAGTGTTTAATACGCTATACAAAACCACTCAAGAGCCGATGGTGGTGTTTAGATACGATGTTGGTGACACGGTTAGAATTTCAAAAGTCAGAGCTACATTTCGAAAGGGGTATGAGCAGACATTTACAGATGAATATTTTGTAATATCGCAGCGCATTGCAAGGTGTCCTCCAGTCTATAAGCTGCAAGACTATGCAGGTGCCCCTGTCCATGGAACATTTTACGAGAAAGAGCCACAAAAAGTTATAGTGTCTAAAAACAAGGTGTATAAAATAGAAAAGATTATAGATAGAAAGAGGGAGGGGTCTAAGAATCTGCTATATGTCAAATGGCTGGGTTGGCCGGAGGCATTCAATTCATGGATAGCTGAAAAGACACTAGTCGATGCGTAAAGAGACATACAAGAGACATACATACCATTATAACCAGAGTGTACGATGGATAAGGAGGTGTCTGGGGGTTTCTATGTGACTCTAGCGAGTAATGCATCGGCAGGGATCTACCCACAAAATAAGATATGGAATTTTAGAACTAAATTAGCAAAATCTATACACACCAAGCAGCCCTATGAAGTAGGCCTAATTGAAGCTCAGTACCCATGCAGCTGGCATAGTTTTCCTACCGAGGACGCTACGATGACCGTTCACGATGGTGAAACGGGTCATAGGACATCATGTCTATTAGTTGGTGGGCTTTATGAGAGTATCGGATCGTTATTACTACAAATCAACAAGACTTGGGCCAAATATGATCCTGGCGGTAAAGTTATACTACATCATGAAGGTATTAGAAACGATAGTTATGTTATTATAACTCTAGTTCTATGATTGTAGGCGTAGCCGTCTAGGCTTCGCCTTATGGGCTTGTCCGTGCGCGCGTCTGCGCGCGCTGAAAATTCAAACTATGCACCTATCAGCGTGGGCACCGCCCACATTTCCCACGGTATCGTGTCTATATAACGCGGTGTATACCGTCGCTCATCCTCCACGCTTTTCTTTCAGCATTTGGAGGGTACAGCAGGTGGGAAACTAGACGGCTACGCCTACAATCATAGAACTAGAGTTATAATAACATAACTATCGTTCTATTTCATGTAGGCTACGCCGTCTAGGCTTCGCCTTATGGGCTAAGGTGAAGCTGCGAGCGGAGCCCGATCAATGTACTCCTGCTGGACCCCAGTCAAAACGACCTAAGTCACCAGAGCACATTAAGACTCAAAAAGCCAAGGAAGTGTAAAACACAACAGCTTTATAAAAACTAATTCCTCCTAGATCAAGCAAGGCAATGATCAAGGGAGAAAAAAGTGAGTCTGTAAAGACTCCGGCTCCATTCCGTGCTTCATGGAACCCATGAAAAGGAAAAGAAAACCAGAGCAACACGGTTTCCATTAGGTCCGCTACCACCGGGGGCGGAGCTACGGAATTCGGCTCTCCAATAATGGGACTCTCTCGGCCGTTTCTTATTTGAAGAAAACGGCGGGAGTGCCTCACTGGTAAACAAAACCACCAGACAATTGGCGAGCCAATAGAAAACCCCCTAGCCTTGTTTTTCATTTGAAAAAAGGTGGGAGAGTAAGAGACTGGTAATCAAGACCAACTCGCCAGCCGGCGAGAGGAAATCCAACCACGCCGCTTTAAAGAACATGTCTATATTCTTAAGAAGTAAAAGGGGTCCCGGACTCTAGAAAAGAGTTGCCGAGTGAGCCCCTGGACATGTCTAACATGTAAAAACGGACAAAGGGGCCGGGGGAAGACCAAGACGCAGCCGCGCAGATGTCTTCCACCGAAACGCCCTTGAGTAGAGCCGTTGAAGCGGCCACGCTCCGTGTGGAGTGAGCTTTAACGCCCAACGGTGGCGCCAAGCCCTGCCGAGAGTAGGCTAGGCAAACACCCTCACATACCCAGCGAGAAAACCGCTGCTTAGAGAGAGCGCGGCCCCTGCTAGCGTCGCTATAACACACAAACAACTGTTGTGTGGAGCGGAACGCTGCCGAGCGATTCACGTACATAGCCAACGCCCGAACCGGGCACAGGAGATGCAACTCCGCCTCCGCCTCACTAGAATGAGGCGGGGGGTGAAAAGCCTTAAGCACAATATCCCTCGACCGAAAAGAACTATTAATGTTCTTCGGGAGGAACGCAGGATTAGGTCTGAGCAACGCGAAGGAGCTGTCCTCGTTTAGCAACAAGCAACTCGGGCTGACAGACAGAGCGGTTAGCTCACCGGCCCGCTTGGCAGAAACCAAGGCCAACAAGAGCGCCGTCTTGAATGACAGGGCATCCAAAGGGGCCTGGGAGAGAGGCTCGAAAGGATCCCTGGACAATCCGCGCAACACGGTGGGGAGATCCCAGCGTGGTGTAAGCACGCGTGAAACAGGCCTAACCCGTCTAGCCCCACGCAAGAATCTCTTGACCAGTGGATGGCTGAAGATCGGTCCACCATCACAGCCTGCATGGCCAGCCGAAACGGCTGCCGCATAGACCTTGATAGTGGAGAAGGCCAAACCTTTTTCCAATAAGTTTTGCAGAAACGAAAGCACGCTTCCCACCTCGCATTGAGATGGGACAGCGTGGTTCGTCTCACACCAATTAGAGAAGGCGCACCACTTCGCCGCATAGAGGGAAGAAGTAGAAGGCGCACGAGCACTCTGAATAGTGTTGATAACCGTCTCAGGCAAACCTTTGCCCTGCAGGATCAACCTCTCAGGAGCCAAACCAACAGCCGTCCCGAGACATCGGGCGGGTGGTGCACCGTCCCGTGGGCCTGTGAAAGCGCAGCCGGCCTGAATGGTACTGGCCAAGGCGCCGACCGCGAGAGCGCGGCAAGCTCTGGAAACCACAGAGCTGAACGGTTCTCCGGGGCCACTAATATCAGGGACAGTCTCTCCTGTCTGACCCGTTCCAGAAGAGGAAGGATCAGCTGGAGCGGGGGAAACGCATACAAGAGAGCCCGCGGCCAAGGTGTGTGTGCCAACGCATCTACCCCCAACGGGGGAAGATCCCGAGGGCTGAGGGAGAACCACCACCTGCAGTGCGTGTTCTCCCGGGACGCGAAGAGGTCCACCTGCGCTGTCCCGAACCTCTGCCAGATCAGTCTGACAATGTCGGGATGTAACCGCCACTCGTCTCGGCGGGGACCGCCTCGAGACATGAGGTCCGCCCCAAAGTTCTGGGCGCCCGCGATATGCAGGGCTCTCAGACTGCGGAGATACTGATGAGCCCAAAGCCAGAGCTCGACCGCCTTTCGGTGGAGAGCAGGGGAGCGGACTCCCCCCTGTCTGTTGATGTACGCCGCCGCCGACACGCTGTCTGTCCTGATCAGAACGTGGCGGCCGCGCACCAGGTGAAAGAAATGCAACAGCACTTTCCTCACAGCGTCGAGCTCCAACACATCTATGTGTGCTGTAGGGGGCGTGCGCCACTCGTCTCCGACCGAGTGAGAGAGGCACGTTCCTCCCCAACCCGTCAACGAGGCGTCCGTGAAGACCACTACGTAGGACGCCACCCTGCCCAGTGGAACACCCTTGAGAAGGGCGGAGGGTCATTTCCAATATTCCAGGTCTGGCGACACCGAACGGGGGACGAGGAGCACCCTGAGCTTGTGTCGCCTGGGGTCCAACCGTTGGCGAGCAAACCACCGCTGGAGTCTGCGCATAAAAAGCAGACCCAGGGGGACCACGGGGTGGGCAGCTGCCATCAGCCCCAACAGGCGCATGGTGGACAGTGCGGTCACGTTTCTGCGAACGTGAAAACGGGAGAGCGCCGACAGGATGGCGTCTCGCCGAGGAGGCGAAAGCATCGCAGTCATGGTGGCTGAGTCTAGGCAAAGCCCCAAGTAGACTGTCTGCCGGCTGGGGAGCGGGGAGCTCTTCTCCCAGTTGATGGCAAAACCCAGGAAGGAGAGATGGTTTATCACCAACATGGTGTCCCTTCTCGCGGTCTCTTCTGAGTTGCTCAGAATAAGCAGATCGTCTAGGTAGAAGAGAATCCTCTTTCCCTGACGTCTGAGCGGTTCCAACGCCGTCTCCACACACTTCGAGAAGGTGCGCGGCGCCAGGGAATAGCCGAACGGCAGACACTGGTACTCGTACGCCATCCCCATAAAGGCAAAGCGGAGAAACTTCCTGTGCGCCTGCCGAACAGGGACGTGGAAGTAAGCATCCTTGAGATCCAGGGATGTGAACCAATCGTCCTCTCTCACACACCGGAACAATGCTCCGACCGTGAGCATTCTGAACTTCCTCGTGGCAACGAATCTGTTGAACACGCGAAGATCCAGAATAGGTCTCATTTCCCCTGACTTCTTGGAAACCAGGAAGTAGCGGGGAATAAAAACCTAGGTGAGACTCGTGGGGGGGAACGACAGTGATGGCCCCCTTTACCAAGAGACGTGCCACCTCTGCTGCCAGAGCCGTGCTCGCAGCCGGGTCCCGTAGCGTGGTCTCCACCAACCCCATAAAGGGTGGGGGACGACGCTTGAACTGTATGGGATGGCCCCATCTCAACGTGGTGTCCAACCACGATGGCAGAACGCACCGCTCTTGCCAACACGCATAGCGGTTGGAGAGAGGGCGAGCCGACAGCTGAGGAAGACCGTCCAGGAATAACCCATATTCCTCTGCCCCTACCGCCTTCACACTGCGTGTGGACCAAGGGGGGCTTCCCACGAAAGGGAGGAGGCTCAGCGAGCGTAGGAGACGTACCACAACTAGCAGTTGTAAAAACAACGAGCTGTCTAGACGTCGCGCTCGTGCCCGCTGAACAGGGAGCGAGCCGTCCGGCCGCAGCACCTGTGTGCATGCGCTGTCCGCAGGCTGTAGCCACAGCGCGCGGACCCATCTCCTCACCTATAATGTGGGGAACCAGGAGACCGTGCAACGAGTCTCTGATCCGTCCACGAGGCTCCAAGGGACGCCGCTTCTTAGAAGCAGGTGAACCAGAGGCCATGTGAACACGCCGTCCGACCGCCACCCTACAGCCACCGGGCTGAGAGGGGGAAAGAGGCAACATGGAGGAGCGCACCACAAGCGTAGGGCGCAGGTGGCCTGGGGAATATCGCTCTTTAGGTACCATGTACTGCCGTTCGGCCGAACGGTCTTTACTCTTTTCTTTAATAGGGAAAGAAAAAGTAGGAGCAAGCGTCCGGAACTTCCCTGTCCGTGGCGCTGCTGCTCTCCCCGTGCGCGGCGGCTGCGGCTGCTGCACCGGGGCTGGAGTCGGAGGCGGCCCCATGGAACGCTGGGACCGGCCTAGACCCCGCTTCCTCTCAGCCTGCTGGCGGGAGGAGCCCGTGAGAATCGTCCCGAACCGGGAACGATCCTCACGGACTGACTGCTGGTGCGCGAGCACCTCGGAGAACCTGGGACCAAATAGGCCATCCGGCGCTAGTGGACCCTGGACGAGGCTGGCCCGCTCTCGTTCCGGCACCGCAGTGTGGGAGAGCCATATGACCCTTTGAATCATGGTAGCCCACGCCATATGCTGGCCGGCCGAAACGGCTATCGGCTGGCATAACTGGAGGATGGCGCTGGAAAAGCGGGAAACCGCCAGCCATCTCGCGGCTTCCTCCGGGCCGTAGGCCTCCCTGTCAGCCGACAAGGAGACCATGGCAGAGGAGAGCAGGGCGATGTTGTTGACCGCCGCCGCGGATTGAGAGGCACAAAAGAACACCCTGTCCGTTAGGCCGACAATCTGCATCTGGAGGCGGTCGGGGGGCAGCGGCTTTTCGTTAAGGAGCCATCCGGCGCCCGGACAGAGAAGCGCTGCCAGGGGAGGCTCCAGACGAGGGATCCCCCTCGCCTGAGCATCGGCCCACCCCTCCACGTTGGTGAAATCCGTGTAGGATCTTACCGGAGCCTTCAGGGTCGAAGGGTCCTCACCGGCAGCAATAAACAAGTGCTGCAAAGGCGGGAACAAGGGGCACTGGGTAACCCGCCGGGAAAAAGATGGGGTGCGAAAGCACTCGCCCTGCATATCGTCAGATACGGGGGCGAGAGGCGGGGCCGGCATGGGAATCCCTTTGATGGCCGCCGCCTCACCCATGATCTCCCGGAAGAGATCGGTCATCCGGCGCGGACCCTCGTGTTGTATGACGGTGGCGGTTGTAACCCGAGAGCGGGAAAAACCGGACGCCGAGTCGCCGAAGACGTCGTCCAGGGAGGCGTCGATGATGCCATCGTCGACGTCAGGTCCGAATAGGTCGATGGCGTCAGCCATTTCCACCGCAGGGGAAAAGAAGAGATGCCTGGAGAGGATCCCCTCTTCAGGCAGCTCCCGGCAGGCGACACAGGAGACGGGGGCCACCATAGCAGCCGCGGCGTGGTCGGCGCCGAGGCACCAAAAGCACGCCAAGTGCCCGTCACCCGGTGCCAGGGAGGCGGGACAGGAGGCGCATAGGAGTCCTGAAAAGGACCTAACTCTAGGAGCGCTCTCAGGTGGCCCTGAAAAGGGCCATTTGTCCGCGGCCTCGCCCGAGCCGCTGCCACCGGCTTGGGAGATCCGTGTTGAAGTTCTCATCTTCATAATAGTAGTTCTCAATTTCTCGCTGATAAGCACAAGTGCTGAAAGAAAAGGGAGGATGAGCGACGGTATACACCGCGTTATATAGACACGATACCGTGGGAAATGTGGGCGGTGCCCACGCTGATAGGTGCATAGTTTGAATTTTCAGCGCGCGCAGACGCGCGCACGGGACAAGCCCATAAGGCGAAGCCTAGACGGCGTAGCCTACATGAAATAGAACCGCGTTTATGTAGAAGGAGACGATCACCTATCTATCGTCTTTAGAGGAAAACTGGCTGCTATGCTGGGTTTCGATGCAGGGGTCAAGCTACCAGCCCATAAATCGTATGCAACATACGCCCCCCATCCCACCGATATTCACGGGGGGTGTTACAACATGTTCATATATAGCGACATTGTCGACCATCAGCTGGTCGGAGATAGTTATGTCCCCCTGCTAAGGAGTATTAATATAACCGACACCAGCAGGAGACACTGCATTCACATGTTTGACAAGCCGCATTACGTACACGTAGCCCGAGACCCTCTTGGAGATATTGAAATCGATCTAAAGTCTGACCAGAATACAAATATAAAAATCACATATGGTAAAGTGATACTCAAGCTGCATTTTAGACCTGTAAAACAGTAGAATTCATAGCCCCATCTATAGGGATGAGGGGGTATAGACCGCCTTACGACGAGAACAAATATGTTCAGTATTATTTATACCAAGCAGGGAGTGGGCTACCTGGCTATGAGGGTAGCAGCACACAATATGGAGCCGGCATCGGAGGGATGTTCGGTAGCCTCTTTAGAATGGCTATTCCGTTATTTAGGCGAGGGGTTAGCATAGCAAAGCCTCATCTGAAGACTGCGGCTAAACATATTATAGGCGACGTTATGACCAACATAGCCCATGCTGCATCTACGCCCAAACAGCAGGGGTCAGGCATGAGGGTATATGCCAGAAGAGCAACAAAGTATCCTCCTATAGGTTGTGGGCGTACCCGTACACCGGCACGACGTCGTTAACAGAATAAAAGATTGGCATCTATCAAAAAGAGAGCCAAACCTAAAAGGATCAGGAAGGTGGCAAGCCGTCATTTTAGAGGGGCAGCTAACGATATATTCATCTAGTATAGCAGGGGGGCTGAATAACAATGGCGTTGCTACATAACATGTCAGACGAATGCATTAAGAGCGAACTGGATCTCTTCTCCCTGCCGATGACGCAGACTTCGATAGAAAAAAGTACATATATTGAAATACCCCCGCTATCGGCGCTAACAGATGTTGGACCCATAGAGTTCTTTGTATCGGCCAGTAGCGAAGACTATATAGATCTAAACAATACATATTTACACCTGAGGATCAAGATTACTAATCCTGATGGAACAGACTTGGCTCCGGCGGCACCCGTGGGACTGATTAACTATCCAGGATGCACGTTATTCTCCCAAGTAGATATTACTCTGGGTGATAGGCTTATCACCCAGTCGTCAAACACCTATCCGTACAGAGGCATAATAGAATGCCTGCTAAACTATGGAAACGGAACATTAGACACCCAATTTGGCTGTGGTCTAATCCAGAAAGACACACACGGACATATGGACGAGGTTCTTCCTGGAGGCCTCAATCTAGGCTTAACGGCAAGGAGTGAATATACGGGGCGAAGTCGTATAGTGGAGCTGATATCCCCTATACACGTCGATATGTTTTATCAGGAGAAACTGTTGATTAACGGAGTTGATCTCCGCATGAGATTCATTAGAGCAAAAAATGATTTCTGTCTCATGTCCGATGGTGCTGTGGAATACCGTGTCTCTATAGTGTCTGCAAATGTTTTCATTAAAAAGGTATCGGTAGCACCAGGCGTCAAGCTGGCACATGCCCGTGCGTTAAACCAAGCCAACGTTAAATACCCTGTTGATAGGGTACGTCTAAAGAATGTATCCATCGCTGCGGGCAGCCGTATATGCACACAGGATAATCTATTTCTAGGACAAATACCCAAGATGGTTATTATAGGTTTTGTGAATAACGAAGCATTCACAGGGAGCTATGCCAGGAATCCTTTCAGATTCCAGCATTACAGGCATTGAGTTCTTATCCCTATATTGCGACGGTCAAGCATATCCCTCTAAACCCTTTCAGCCTGACTTTAGAAATGGCCTCTATACCCGAGAATATTTCCAGCTCATTCAGGCTACAGGTCGTCAGCTCAAAGATAGAGAAATAGCTATTAATCATAAGGAATTCGGGGACGGGTATGCATTATTTTGTTTCAACCTTGAGGCAGATGAGGGCTGTGGACAACATGTATCGCTAGTCAGAACAGGGAATGTGAGGCTAGAGGCACGATTCAGAGCAGCACTGGCTACAACGGTCAATTTGATATGTTATGCAGTTTATGATTCTGTTATAGAAATATCAAATAGACGGCAGGTGCTGTTGGACTATTACTGAAAAAGGGGGTGCGATATGAATACTATAGAGCTAACAGCCGTGTGTCAAAAAATGGCACACAAGGCATATTTTCTTGGTGCGTTACCGTGTAATCACCTACCCCGGGAAATTCATCAGAGGCCTGCAATAATGGCGGTCAACACCGAACCTTCACATATGTCCGGCGCCCATTGGCTAGCTATTTATATTACGGATGAGAGACAGGGCTACTTTTTCGACTCCTACGGCAACCCTCCCTCATACTCTGAGTTTCCTGAGACCATACAGCGTTTTCTCGATCAGCACTGTATAGATGTTGTTCATTCTACACAACAGGTCCAGGATCCGTCAAGTACAGCATGTGGGCATCATTGTGTTTTTTTCTTGTTTAATATGCAAAAAGGTGTATCCTATCAAAAGTTTTTGAAAATGTATGGGGATAATTTACCCCGTAATGATGAAAAGGTTTATGACTTTGTTAACCGTGTACAACCTAATGTCTGTAATGAACATGATATGATGTGTGTGCAGTCATGTGTATGCGGATGTAACATGTAGCATGTGTTGTTGTTGTTGCTATGGTTGTTTTCTGTATTGATAATAAAAAATACAATAATTTGATTACATTTTAGTCGTACTGTTTTCTTTTATTTTTTACGGATAACACATACATTTAGATACATAATTTAAAATGGTAACCACTCGGCCATATGCATTCCAGGGGAAGTAATAGATGACAATGGCTGCTTGTGTTTCCTCCTTTTATCAGATGAGACAGGGACGGAGGCCATCGCATTGTCGTCCGTAGTGACGGGACTATGCTTATACATGTTTACAGTTTGTCTGAGCTGTTTATTAGGGATAGACGATAGTGGTATATTATTACTGGCTAAAGATTTCAGAAATACATTCCATCCCTGTGGTCTGACAGATTCGACAACATGGTAAGGGGCGGTAACATTCTTTAACAGATCAAACATATAGGACCCCTTAATAGTTTCGCCTTGTAATATGATCTCCCCCTTGTCCGTCCATGAAACATTTTTAGATTTCTTTAAAGAGTCCAGGATATGTCTGGTATTGCTCTTGCTTCTGACGGGTATATGTTTCATTATATCCTTATAAATATGATCGCCGGTGCCATCATCGTCATCAACACCATGCGGTGCCGCCATAGGTGTATGAACTGGGCCCCCCTCAGCAAGTGACAGCGTTAATTCTCCATGCTCGCGCTGCCCTTGCTTTACCATGGATAGATAACGCTGCAGGACCGCTCCGTACCTGGCAGCTTTTTCATATAGGTCTGTATCGGGAGTGTTCAACACCATCGCAATGGCCTTATCCAGCTCATTTTCAGCAGTCTGTCTAACAGAATCCCTGGGTTGGGTATGCTTTAAGGCATCGAGTTGATGTTTAGGAACTAGATACATCTTGTGCGTATGATCCATTATAATCACCCTCCTCTTGAGAGCAGGCTTGTAAACAATGGTATGGCCACAGACAGCAGGGGTAGAAGAAATCCACCAGTCTGATTGATTAGTCTTTTCTTTCTAGATATTAGTACATTTTTATTGGCGAGTATTCTGAGGTCCTTCTTTCGTCTACGCAATTTCGTATGCTGGCGTGGAGTCAGAGGTATTTTGCCTTGTAAAATGTTCAAGGCTATTTCACACAGTGAGTTGATAAAGTCGGCGTTGGCTGTCCTGAGGATAACTTTACGATGGGCCGGAGGGGCGTTATATAGTTGCTTAAGACGCTCACGATTTCTACTTATACGTGAGGACATGGTCTTTTGGGCTAATCACTTTGGCTCTCTGAGTGTATACAACATGCCGGTCTGACAATATATCTGTTCTAAGTCTCATGTTGTCTGGGGTCATGGCTTTAAAGTCTACAAGCAGATAGCCGTAAGGCATGTCGGTAGCATCGTTAAAGGCTTCTAGAAAATATTTTGTCTTGCATGGAAACATCTGTTTGGCTATCAACATAATCTGATATTTGTCCCGAGGGTTCTTAAACAAAACCATGTAATTGGTATTTAGACTAATTGTACGGCTGGTTTTACCCTGCATAAATAAATTCTGGACCAGACACATACAACTGAGATTACGATGGTGTACATATTTGGTAAAAACGTACTGAACCTCTATATTATTGCATGCATCGTTCATCAAGTCGTCAATAATGAGCAGATTTCTAGTATGGACTGGTAAGATTGCATCATCACATAGAGATTTGGGGATCCCTTCTACAAAGTGAATGTTCCTTATTTTAAGCAAATCATCATATATGGGCTGCCAGCATGAATAAACATATACTATATTTTCAATCTTTTCTGAGAATAACCGATCCATATTTTCAATGACTGTTTTGACAAAGTAGGTTTTGCCGCTGTTTGAAGGTCCCGATACTACCATGCTGAACGGGTGTTGAAGTCTAGGGTCGAACGTAGCGTGTACAGCAGCCATCTCTGCGGTCTGTGTGCACCCCCTCTGATGGACGGATGTATTGTGACCATAGAACCGTGAAACATTTGACAGTTAACATTCTTTATTAACACCAACACGATTTTTAGCACAGTCATTCATCATTAATACATGATGCATAAAAAAGTATATACAGATACAATATGAATACCCCCCAAAATACAGAAATGATTAAAATAAAAAAGATGAAAGAAGAGAACATGGATCATTTGAAAACAATAAAAACAAAATAGTTAATAACATGATTATAGTATTAGTATGATTTGATTTTCTTAACACAATATGCATACCCCCTCAAAAATATAAAATGAATAAAAACATGGATCATTTGAAAACGATATGTAAAAAGAAGAAGAAGAAAAAACATGGATCATGTGAAAAAAGTGAAAAACAATAAACAAAATGGTTAATAACCGTAAGGAAGCGTGGTGTAGTCGGGGAAGACCCTGCGTTTGTTGTAAACCACCCTAAGCCGTTTAACTACAGTAGCGTTTTTAAGCAGAAACCTAGTCTTATCTCGCTGGATGGTATCTACTGTGGTGGTGACGTCGAGGGTTTGAGGCCGATGGTTGACAAAATCATCCAATAGACATTTCAGTGTCTGCTGGGTGACCACTTTAGCATTTGCTGCATTTAAAGTCACCCCTTTGCTTTTGACCTCAGACTTGTGGCGACGGGTGTGGTATGCATAGCTTTTAGGACCTGTTGAGACATATTCGCTAATGTAATCCTCCTGTTCTGTACCATACAGATCACCATCATTTATCTCGTCGGTCAAGTCGCCCAGATAAGGGCCTAAAGGGGGTACCCAATCACCCTCCTTAGAAACAAAAATGATGCTGTCTGTGTCACAATATAGGACACGTTCCTGTAGTTTGTCTAGAAGATCGTAGAGCATGAGCCTGGCATGGGCGGTAGTCACAGCCCCCACAATCACGTTGACATCCCGCGCCCTTGCGAGACGTGCATCTACGTGTTTCCATTGTACAAGGGCCACATCATCAGAGATAAAGCAAAAGTGACTAATGTGATAGCTATCGCTAAACATGAACTGAGTGAACCTTTCAGGTTCAGAAATTAGCTCACAAGTGGGTAGGTCTGGGCGTAGTGAAAAGCGACCCCACAGACTGTTTAGAATCAACTTGTTGCAATTACGCATGGCCTTATTCACACACATGTTGTCGTGATCCAGCTGTATGCCTTCCTTTGCCAGGTAGTTTTGCACATACACCTGCTGTTTCCACTGTGCTGGGGTATCCTGAAGCCTCCTGTTTACGCTTGAGAAACGTTTTGACATACCCTTTAAACAGAGTCTTTGACAGTTCGGGGTAGTGCCACACCTCATGCATCTGGATTAACACGTAACCCATTTCAACTGCTTTTTGTAACTCAAAAGTCACCCAGGTGCCTGTCAGAGCCCGTTCATCGTCGCAGTGATGACACGCGTCTGTCTGATTGAGCTCAGTGGCACATGTACCACAGAGGGGGAACATCAGCTTCCCCTGGCATCTGTAAGGGGGCACAGGATGGTAAAGACCTCTGGGGGGCAACACAGTGCATTTGATGATGCCGAAATACCCATCCAAAGGACCAAAATCCCTGAAAATGATCTGGGGGTGCCCTACAGGATAAGGACAGCGAGCCTGTACTGTGGGGTAGAGAGAGGTAAAGTCATAGTAGCGTATTTTCTCACCGGGCTCGGCCTTGTGATACATTTTGATGGCATTGGTGCGACCCCCATAGAGAGAGTCGCGAGGATCAATCCTAGGTTGTATCTTCAGAGTAGCCAAGAATGCCTGGCTACACAATTTGCCATAGGTCTTCTTGAGGACAGGGTTCTGGTGGCCAGCATTGTAACAATGTTCACACCCATGATAAAAGCAACCTGCAAATTCATAGGCTGTGTTTATAGACGGTGCATGTCCGTCTAGGAAGAATGGGGCATATTTAGCCTCTCCATGGTTGAGAGCATGCCGAATCTCCAGGTTATTGGAGTGGGATAGATATTCAAGCCACTGGATGGATGCACATGAGAACGACTTTTGCTTTTTCCGATAGACCCCCTCGTAGGTCAATGCCAGGACGTTTTTCTTCAAGAACGACTTTTTGAAGGTGGCCATGCACGCCGAAGCCAGAGTGGCATAGGCCAAGGGGTCTATAGTGGCACACTCTATGAAATTTTCCCTGTAGATCCCACACGCCGTGTACAGGATCCTCACATCGTTGACACAGTAGCGACGCAGCTGTTTCTCAAAGTCAAATTTTTTGCGTCGTACAGATCTGTACCAAATAGCGAAATCTGTCTTTTGATCGCTAGTCATGGAATCATAACCATAATATGAGATCTCAGGGTAGGCACCGACATAAGACTCGTTGGCCCGTGTGTTGAATTTATGAGGAAAATTACCTTTTGCCATATCATCAAAATCCAACGCCGCCGGTGCATTAGCCAATCGCATGGGCAAAAAGCTAAATGAGTCGACCCATCTCTGATGGTAGGCGTCATCAAGCATCAAAATTACTCTGCTACCCTTCATGACTAAAATGGGTTTAATACCCTGCTTGGTCATGTAATCCAGGACGATATAGTTATCAAAGCCCGACGCATTGTGTGCAACAAATGTATACAACGTATACTCCCCTGTTCTGTAGCGTTTCACAAACTCTCTTACACAATCTAGACCGGTAGCATACCATTCTGCGCCTTCAGACGTAATAGCAGCCACACAGTTTGCTTCGTGACGACCATCATGCATGCGCGTTTCGAAATCATAGTATATGTATTTATTAGGCGGAGCGTCGTCATCATCGTCATCCGATGGACCCCAGCGACCACCCCTGCGTTTCTTTTTCTTTTTCTTTTTGTACGGCTGGATATAGCAATCATGTATTCCATCATCGGGCATCGGCTCCCCACAGATACGACACTTTGCCTCGCTGCATACATGACCATTATCGTCACCCTCCCCCTCCTCCTCCTCCTCCTCCCCCTCCCCCTTCTTCTTCTTCTTTGGTATGATATACTGTCTACAACAACGATCGCAGTATTTGAGCTTTTCACAAGGTATCATATCATGTTTGGCAGAATGCTTCTTGTGTGTGTTGTAGCAGACCTGCGAGCGGCATATACGACTGCAGTCCTTGCACTTTATCGTACGACCTGCTAGTCTATCGCACACTGTCAGACACACATTGGAATGGATCGGGCATTTGTGGAATAGAATTCCCTCATGGGCCTTGTAACAATATTCACACACATATCCCGTACCAAAGAATGCCGTTCTGTTCTCTATGCAATGATAATGGTTATCATGGAGGTACAACCATACTGTTTTAGGATGTTGGGCCGTATGTGTCTGGAACATCTCCAGCTTCTTGAATGCATCATTATGATGAAATATCAGGATTTTAACATCTAGATGTCTCTCAAATTTGGAAACATCCGAGAAACCCAGAGTGATCTCGCCAACCCCTTCATCACATTGCGACCCATGCAATACATCGATCTGCGATGATATGTATAGACTCTCTTGTGCACTATCCAACCACCAACCGACAGCGTTAAGTACATCTCTTGTGTTTGCCACTGCATACAACACGCCCCTTGTGTCTAAATCTCCTGTCGCCTCTAGCCCCTCCATGTCATCTAGGCCTGGCTCGTTCGAAACATTTATCTGTGCTGCCTGATATAGAGCATTAACCATATTATGGCCCCATGCATCCGCTGCAATTAACACACGCCTAGTTCTATCTATGCCAACACATATTTCCCGCATGTCTAAACAACCTTCTGCATACATGCCCCCACCCCCCACATGTCCTACGGCCGACAAATGAGACGTATCGCCGGTTGCGTCATACCTCATTGCCATCTCTTCAAGTTCTAAATCCATAATGCTACCCCCACTATCAGATCTACGCCAACACCCGATCACTCGTTGTTTGGAATCAGACCATACAGCCCCATGTTGCGCGATTTGAGGGTTTATGACTGCATGGATAACCTGGTTAAAATTCTCCGGAGCTAAAACACTATGTGTGGCGTCCTTGCGAGCCTTTTTATAAGGAATGTGTGGCTGATCTATGGCCAGCGGTGAGCAGGGTATAGCCAACCCTATTCCCGCCGGCCTTTTCAAATTTTTCTTGGATAGTCGACTTGGTCCGGGGGTTCGCTGTTTCACAATGGCCGCGATAGGTACTAAACGTGGATCAAAAACAAAATACAAAAGTATTTATGGGTTAGGTTTGGCTGTTTTAGATGCTAAATAAATAGATAATTTATCTTGGTAATACACGGTCCTATAGATATACTAATAGCGGGCGTATTAACAACTTACCAAAACTACCGCTTGTCACCACATTAGTCCGGTCGGCTAGAATAGGTCTTTGAATGTTGAGCCGAATATCATGCGAACCTGTTACACATCAGGAAAACACAAATTTAATCGTTGTTCTACATGAATATACCATAACAACTAATGATAATAAATGATATAGAGAGTGTTATGGAACTATATATTATACGCTACTATAAAAACAAACATACTTCCACGTGGACCCTGCTGCTGTTTCACGCTCTCACCGCCGGCGCCGCGAATCGCTGTGGAGTAATCACTGCTTCAGTCAGATATAAACAGCTGATTCACATAGACATAGTCATAATATAATCATCATACACGCATATGAATACTTACAGTCAGTCGGCATAGTAGCGCAGGACGGTTCAATGTTTTTTTTTTTCTTCCAACCGCTACGACGCGTTTACTATCTTAGAATAGCGTGTCTAACGTCCGGGTCAGAGGCTGTACTCAGCCATACCAATGGGGCCCGTATATTTATGCCTGATAGACGCCCCTCTGTAGATATTCGCACCTAAGACCCTGCGTCATAGACTCCCGGCCAATAGGTACTGGACACACACATACTCAGGTACCGCCGGCCTACACCCACTCGTCGCATCATAGACAGACAATATGCTATTGAAAAGTAAAGTTAATCCAAATACACTATATTAGATGAAAATTACTAGAATATCTGTTAATAGTATCATGATATCACCTAATATATTGTCAATGTGAACCACAGTCCGTATCTTCACTATGATAGTTCTACCATCGGTGGAACCCCCGACTTTTAACCCTAATATAAATATACCTATAAATATTTATATATATATCTATATCATATCCCTATACGGATGATTACGGACATATTATCGGTAGGGTTAGGTACCCCCATCACTATATAAATGTATCTGCCGGTTTCGTAAAATAGTAGGGTCGATTAAAAAACACATTATTACGTCACACACACACACACACGCACATGCACACACACACACACACACACACACACGCACACGCACACGCACACACACACACACTCCCTCCAAATCACTCTGCATATAGTACCGGGGAGACTTCAAACAGCACGTGTCGTCCAGCGCCAACGACTCACCCCATAATGAACATATGGGGCCTGGGTGGACGTCAAGCATATGTGTGACAATCGAGGCGTTGCATCTCCCCAGACATTAAGGCACCGAATTATACACCCCTCAGTTTTCAATGGCATTGACTGACACTTTTATCCTGCACTACTTACAAGTACATTTGTTATAAGAATTGTACCATATAATGATGCTGCTGTCCACATATTGTTAATAGAATCATAGCCCATGAAACATCTGTTGACACACTCACACACACACACACATACACACACACACACACACACACACACACACACACACACACACACACACACACACACACACTCCCTCCAAATCACTCTGCATATAGTGACGGGGGTACTTCAAACAGCACGTGACGATCCACCTATCTACAGTGTCCCACCTCACACTCTCTACGGCCACAATACATCCGTCCATCAAGGGGCTCACCCCACAGTCCGCATTGACGGCTGGCTGTCCTTCCAACAGCACTGTGATCATTCTGCTAGCACACCTACAGACCAGACTCGGTGGCCTCACATACCCCTAACACACCCCCACCAGGCACACACACACACACACAAACAAACACACACCCACACATACACACGCACACGCACACGCACACACAAACACCCACATGCACTAATCACACCCACATACACACCTTTGATTATACAGATCTCGCACCCCAGCGACCCCTGCAGGCTCACCACGGGCATTACACCTGTCATACCTACACAAAGGGTTTATGGTTTATGACGCGTCATAAACCATAAACCGGAAGTTCCCCTGTGAATAGGGATACCCCCTACACCCCCCACCCCCTCCCCAACCGGAAGTGAGTTCAGATAGGAATTGGTCCAGAGGGCATATAGGATATACTACTGACCCCAATGGATTTCTAGTCCATCACCTTAACCACAAAGTTACGACATTTCAATTCTCTATCATGTTCATCTTTGGTAGGTTAAGCATTGCGTGACCTCATTTGATTAAAATAGAACTCACAAGACTTTTCTTGGGCAATCAAATGGAGATGCCGGGGTTTGAACCCGGGAACTCATACATGCAAAGCATGCGCTCTACCACTGAGCTACATCCCCTTACTGCTCAACAATTTACATTTTAAATCTGTTTCGGAACACACCAAGGGTTTTCTCGTCCTTGGCAATCAGCACCTGGACCTGACAACACTAGTCTTCGGATCTATCAGACCTTTAAATATTAACATTTTATGTTTTGAGAACATGTTGTCAGAAAATTTCGATTGCTAAGTGCCTTTCCAGATAATGCCAGATTTTAAATATGGCGCCTTCTACAGGCTTAGATTAACATATTTGCACTGATTTCATGCAGTTTCACCGTAATATGTGTATGTGTTGGCTGAACAAGGGAATGAAAGATCGTATTCAGATAAAATCTTTGTCGGCAGGATTCAAACCTGCGCGGGGAGCCCCCAATGGATTTCTAGGCCATCGCCTTAACCACACGGCCACGACAACACACTTTTAGAGTTCCAAGTCTCTGGCTTTTTTGAACAGGAAGAGTCTGGAACACTTAGGGTAGGTTAAGCCTTGCTTGATCTAATTTTGAAATAGTCTTAGAAATGACTGAAGCTAGCTTTGATCACATCTTGGAGACGGCAGGCATTGAACCTCAGGCCTTCTACATGAGAAGCATACGCTTTGCCGTTGAGAGAAGTCCCCTGTGTTACTTCAATTGTACATCTGTAAAACCGATTCCTGAAGCTTTGCTTAACGATAGAAGGGACAAATAGGTCATCAGTTGGCATTAGGGTATCATACATTTTATAGAGAATTTTGCTTGCCTGCCGCCGTTGTCATTGATGGAAAGTCTATTGCATTGATGGATTGCAAGTTTACAACCACAAGGAAGATTGCCAGTTAGGACAATTCCGTTTTTTTTAACTGCAAGAAACACTTTTATCACATCTACACCAGATGATGCTGTTGCAAAAAGTGTAGGTACTGCTGGGAGTTGAACCCAGGGTCTCCTGTTTACAAGACAGGCTCTTTCACCAGCTATGCCACAGTACCCCTATTGTATTGTTTACTTGAGACACCAATGAAAAAGGGCTCATGTAGCCTGACCCGATCATGTGTTAAGCTATCAGAACTGGCGGCTATAGGAATTCCAATTGAGTAGGTTACTTACATTATACAACTTACTGATGTGATTAGAACACTGCCTCTTCTGTGAACGAGACAGTCACTATGACAGTCCCAGCCACCGCACCCCTCTCAGTTCAGGAGAAATGCTTCAGCAAATGATTGGGAAGACAACGAAAGAGGTCTGCAGTACCATGACATATTTCTGTTGATCCTTTAAACAGTCCCTTAAACATACACTGATTAACCTGTACAGTTGACGGCAGGATTCGAACCTGCGCGGGGAGACCCCAATGGATTTCTAGTCCATCACCTTAACCACACAGTTTCGACATTTCAATTCTCTATCATGTTCAAACATTAGCATTCTGCAACATTTTTGGTAGGTAAAGCATTGCGTGACCTCATTTTGTTTAAAGATTCATTACACAGTAACATTCAGCAATGTTTCGTGATCGGATCATTTTTGACTTCTACCATATATAAGGGATTCATTCATAATCATCGCGTCACCTTCACTACAATTTGAAGATGCCGGGGATTGAACCCGGGACCTCCTAAATGCGAAGCATGAGCTCTACTACTGAGCTACATCCCCTTTTTGTGTTATTCAGTACATCTCTACTATCAATACCTGAAGCTTTGCCTGATGATACAGCCAATCAATAGGTTGACTTGCACTAGGCCATCCTAAGAGATGAAGATATTTGGCCTGCCTGCTAAAAGCAGAGGTGGTAAACTGGTGTGGCAGATTTCAATCATGGAGCGGGGGATCCAATGGATTTCTAGCGCATCAGCTTAACCGCTTGGCCAGGACAATGGTGCTTATCGACCTCAAGTCTATCAGTTGTTCGAACTGTAACAGACTGCAACGCTTGAGGCTGTGTGATCAAATTGTGAAATAGTCCTACACCCTTGACCACAGCTTGCTTTGATCACATCTTAGTGATCGGACCTCAGCACTCCTACATGAGAAGCTTTACAGATGAGCCGAAAACAGATTACTTCAATTGTACATGTGGCAACCGATACATGAAAGTTTGCTTAACGATACAAGAGGGGAAATCGGTTATCGACTGGCAGTACGGTATCATACATTTCTTAGAGAAGTAGTCTGCGTACAGATAGCAGAACTGGCCAACGCTTGTTGGCAGGCATGAATCTTCGTCGTGACGCAACAATGTTTTTCTCTTCTGTGGCTGTCAACACTTAGTGCATAAACGTACAGTACTCATATCAATGTGTTGACCGGCACTAGCTTTTGAGCGCACACTAGCTTTTGAGCGCACAAAAGCGTGCGCTTTTGAAATCGCACGCACTGATTAACCTGTATCGTTGACGACAACACAGTTTCAATTCTCTCACTTGTTTCGAACATTAGCATTCGGCAACATCTTTGGTAGGTTAAGCATTGCGTGACCTCATTTGATTAAAATAGAACTCACATGACTTGTCTAGGGCAATGCCGAGGTTTGTACCTCATACATGCAAAGCAAACGCTCTACCACTGAGCTACATCCCCGTACTACTCAAGAATTTACATTTTAAACATGATTCGGAACACACCAAGGGTTTTCTCGTCCATGGCAATCAGCACCTGGACCTGACAACACTAGTCTTCGGATCTATCAGACCTTTAAATATTAACATTTTATGTTTTGAGAACATATTGTCAGAAAATATCGATTGCTAAGTGCCTTTCCAGATAATGCCAGATTTTAAATATGGCGCCTTCTACATGCTTAGATTAACATATTTGCACTGATTTCATGCAGTTTCACCGTAATATGTGTATGTGTTGGCTGAACAAGGGAATGAAAGATCGTATTCAGATAAAATCGTTGTCGGCAGGATTCGAACCTGCGCGAGGAGACCCCAATGGATTTCTAGTCCATCGCCTTAACCACTCGGCCACGACAACACACTTTTAGAGTTCCAAGTCTCTGGCTTTTTTGAACAGGAAGAGTCTGGAACACTTAGGGTAGGTTAAGCCTTGCTTGATCTAATTTTGAAAAAGTCTTCAAATTGACTGAAGCTAGCTTTGATCACATCTTGGAGACGGCAGGCGTTGAACCTCAGGCCTTCT